>NC_016088.4:29698148-29915711 GCF_000004515.6 Glycine max | reverse complement strand
CCAATGCCCAATAACTAATTTAATAATTAAAAGACTTAAAAATAACAAAAAAAGGTAGAAGCCCATTACAAGTCTAAAAATAGGCTAAAAAATATAATTAAAAGCGAAAATAAATCTTATTCTAAAAGTTGGCTAAAACAAATGAGTTTTGCTTCTTCTTCTCTTTCCTCCATGAGAGAATTTAGTCTCTTGCTAAGCTTTTCTTGAAATCTCTTACTCCTTGCTCTAGTGATTGGTCCATCCATGTTGAGCCCACCCAAGCCAAACTCTTCCTCCTTAGATAGTCCTTTATCAGGTTTAATTAAGGAGATAATCACAAGAAATTACAAACAAATAATATCTCTAATTAATTTAAGTAATTTTCTTCTTCTTCAGTTGATTTATCCTTGAAAAATATCTAGCTCTTGTTTTTCCTAGCTTTTATCTTCCATTTTCGCAATTTCTTCTTCCAGAACTTTTCTGCTGATTTAAGGCCTCTGAAGTTCTTGCCAGAATGACCTGTTTTTGTTGATAGACTATAAAAAATTCATTAAAAATAACTAAAACATAAAATTCTACCTAAGACAAAGTAAAAACTGAATTTATAGCTAATTTGATTCAAAACAAGGCCTAAAGTTAACTAAAATGCCAAATAAATGTCACAAAATGCATATGAAAATCCGGTAAATTTGATGTTTATCAATGTTATAACTAGGGGATTTTCCAGTGGAGGATCATCAAACAATGCTTGGAAATGACATGTGAGAGAAGTGTTGATTGCTGCGTATAGTGGAATAAACCACGAGTCGGTCAAAAGATGATCTTCGCCCTTGATAGTTAATGATAAAGACATGGACATGTCGATCATCCCAAACCATGATGATCCTTTATTGAAGGCTTTCATCAATAACAAGGAGGTACATCGATTATTAGTGTATATAGGAAACTCCTACCTTTGTCGACTGGTTTAGCTTTGTTCCACAAAAGCACCTTCTTCTTGTCACTACTGTTAGCAGCAAAAAGGGCAACAATCAAGAAGGGCTTCTCCACTAATTTTCCTATGAATGATTCTACAAATAATAAAAAAAAAAAGATCATTAGTTTTAATCCTACTTAGACTCAAGAAAAGAAAATAAAACACAAACAACTTAGACACACCTAAAATTGACTCCCGATCTTTATTAGCAGTTTGCAAAATCAGTTTACAAGGGATGGATTCTCCAATCTTGTTAACCAATTCATTACTCAAATTTGTAGAAGCAAGTTTTTATTGAGATACTTATTTTTCATCCCTCCCATAATATTGTTCAAGCTATTATAATTGGTGGATGACCAATAGAGTTAAAAATGAGGTTTAAATTGGTCACTACCCTTACTGTCATCAAGAACAAATAGTTCAACCTAACAATCTTTTGAAGGCAGTAACTAGAAGTACAACTCTTTAAAATTTTGAATGATTATTCAAAGGCCCTAAGTATTGGTGTGTCTCTACAACCTTTAGGCGAAAGGCAAGGATAACCACCATTAGTAGACCTCTTAACAAGCCAAAGAATCAAGAAATAAAAGAATACGTTGATGGGTAGGAAGAAGTTATGGCAAGCAAACAATTTCTCAAAGGCAAGAATAAAACCCTAGCCATTTGGATGAAGTTGGGAAGGATAAATCCTAAGGTAGTCTAGAATTTCAATATGAAAATTGCTAAGGGAAGGCTCAAACCGACTCTATTAAAATAATTAGCGTAGAAGGCGAACCTATATCTTCTCTTCTACCTTGAGAGCAAATTCGACCATCATTGCCAAGGCATTCTATGTGCCATCCACCAACGTTATTATCCCGAGTGAGTGAAAATTAAAGAGTAAAGATAGCAAGGATTAAGGGAGTCCATTTAAAGTGGATACCACAAACCTGTTCATTGGCCCATTTAACATCTTAATTGGGCATGTAGTTCTAATTTGGTGGCTATATCCTTGTCACAAAAAAAGAGGGATACAATTCATTGTCATAATCAATCCCATTTTCATCCAGGCCAATAATTTGTCTTCCCTCCCTAACAAATTCAATGCAATTTGTATCATTTCGCTCAAAACCAATGGATTTGAGAAATTGACTAGTCTTCTCTATGGCAGCATGAAAGACTTGAAAAAGTTTGTCTGAAATAGACAAATCATGTAAGGGCTTGGGAGGGATCACAGAAGATGAACGCTTATCGTTTTGCATATATTGGGGATACAATAGGGAAGCCTTAGCAAATTCTAAACCATCCTCATATGAATAAGGTTGCCCCAAAGATTATAAGCAAGAACAAAAGTTTTACTTTGGAAAGTGGAATAATTCCATTGTTGGGTTCCTTCGTCAAAGGGCACTCTTTGTGGGGAATGTATTTCCCAATACCAGCAACTAGGGCTCGAGACTAAGAATCCGTATTGGATAAAGGAGTGGTTGTTGTCTTGTGAGGATTTATCAGCCTTCAAGGGTGCAACTCTATCCCTCTTTCTGTCGTGTCCTTATCATCTCAAATAATCTAAGCGTCGTTGCCTCTACCACAAGTGGATATATTCCTAAGGTATGTGGAACTACCACGAAATCCCTGACCAGACATCCTCTTGAACTAGACTTTCAAGAAGACATATTCAAAAACACAACCAAACCTGAAACACCCCCAAAATAAGGAAACACTCGAAAGCATGGAAGTAAGAAAGAGCCTAATGAGTATGGAAGTTGCATTAATTTTTTATGAAGAACAAAAGTCTCGAGCGAATGTGCAACAAAGTATTAGTTATGACAAAATGGATCAACCGAGGTAAATGAAGAGGCACTAGTACGAAGCAAAAATTACAATATTTTCAAATTAAAAAATAGAATAGTTAAAGGACTAGTTACATAGAAAATTATGCTTAAAAATTTCTGATGAATCCAATAATTGTGTATGCGCAAAGTTATCACGTGGCATTGGAAACTCACTTGCTAAGTAGACATTACCTTTCTGAGACAATATCAACTTGGGGGAAACTGTTCCAAGACAAATATCAACTTCTACACTTGTTAAGTCGACATTGCTTCTCCGAGACAATATCGACTCGAGGGTAATTGTTTCAGGGTAAATATCAACTTTACACGTCATGGACATGTGGCCCAAAACATAGACACATGAAGGATGACTTAAGGATTACAAGTCGACTATAGGATAAAGAAGCCAACTTAAAGAATTCCCCAAGGAAAAGATGACTCTAGGCACATCCGATGTAACCCTCAAAATGGGATACTTAACACAAATACTTGTATAAGTGTCATGGAAGCATACTGATGTAGCTCCATGTGGAGCTTGTAGGCCTTGGATCTTCTTCATCAATGGATTCATTTGCTTCTTGAGGTCAAATTGCAGCAGAATGGAGAAGGAGAAAGATGAATGGATACGCCACTTCAAGTAGAAGATGAGTCTAGAAGAAGCTCACCACCATAGGAAGCCATGGATAAAAGCTTGAAGGCAGAAGAAGATGAATGAAGGGAGAGAAAGAGAAGAGCACGAAATTTAGTGCCTCTAAAGAAGTCTGAACTTTGAAGTTTATATCTCAAATGATCAAACTTGAAAAAAATGCACACACATGACCTCTATTTATAGCCTAAGTGTCACACAAAATTGGAGGGAAATTTGAATTTCAATTCAAATTTCACTTAAATTTGAAATTGAATTTGTGGAGCCAAAATTTGGAGCCAAAATTTCACTAATTATGATTAGTAAATTTTAGCTATGGTTCCACTAAGTGTGCCTAGGTGTCATGAGGCATGTAAAGCACGAAGGACATGCACAAAGTGTGACTATATGATGTGGCAATGGGGTGTAGCAAGCAAATGTTCACCTCCCCCTCTAAAACTTAATTGGATTGGACTTCTTCCAATTCAATTAAATATATTTTCCAACACACACATCAAATATTCACTTAATGCATGTGAAATTACAAAACTACCCCTATTACAAAAACTAGTCTAGGTGCCATAAAATAAAAGGGTTGAAAAATCCTACATTTCTAGGGTACCCTACCTACATTATGAGGCCCTAAATACAAGGCCCAAAAATAATGAGACCTTAATCTTATATGTACAAAGATAAATGGGCTCATAATTAGCCCATGGGCCCGAAATCTACCCTAAGGCTCATGAGAACCCTAGGGCCTTCTCTTGCATCTCTGGCCCAATCTTCTTGGAGTCTTCTATCCAATGCCCTTGGGGGGTAGGATTGCATCATTCCCTCCCCCTTAAAAAGGATTTGACCTCAAATCCATAGGTTCTTGAAACTCAGGAATTCTTTCCTCAACACCTATAAAAAGAATTAAAACAAATGTATTAGTGATGTTGGGTATGTTAGACTAGGGTAAGGATTGAAAATCCCTTTCATGGCCATCTTCCCATGAGAGAACATACTTCCTCACCAACTCAGTGAGTGGTGCTACAAGTATTGAAAAATATGGGACAAACCTTTTGTAAAAGTTTGTTAAGTCATTGAAGCCCCAAATTTTCCTTATACTTGGTGGAGTAGGCTACTCAAGAATGACCTTTATTCTCTTAGGGTCCATGGGAAGCCCTTGATCACTATTTAGAAAGTTAAGGAAAGTAATGGAATAAAACATACCGTTTTCTTTATTTTCATGTTGATTATTTCTACAAAACATTATGACAAACCTAAGGTGTCCCGTATAAGCCCCTAGGTTTGTATTGAAACAAAAAATAAGAACAAACCTCCTAAGGAGTCCCTATGTACACAAATCATGAAGATGTTGGGTGCATGAGTGATTTTACAAAAGAGAGTTGCACCATTCAACACTTTCATCATACCACCTATCATAGGGATTTGGTACCTCATAATACCTATTTTGGGCACCAACAAAGCACAAGGATTTAAGCTCTTACGAACGGAGCCCTCATCCAACAACTCTTTTCCTTGAGGAATAACCTCAAGCTCAAGAGGTATGGCGGTGCTAAGGGATGTTTCCCTTGATAGGAAAAGGTAGAAAGTTTTTTTAAGAAGCAGTGCTCTTTTGATATCACATTTTGTTGCAAAATGATTTTCCTTCTTAACAATCTTCTTGGAGGAATCCTTTTCCTCTTTTTCCTTCCCCTTGGCCTTTGTAGACAAGGCCTTACTATCCTTCTTTTTCTTTTGGTTTTCAAGTTTTTCTTCCTCATCCCTCTTATCTTTCATAGTTAGTTGATCTTTGGCCACCTATGAAGGTGTTTGAGGATGCAACACAAATTTAGTGCCAAGATGGGTGAGGGTAACCTCATTAGTTAGGCCATTATAAATGATCTTCCTATCAAATTGCCATGGTCTTCCTAAAAGAATATGCCCTGCCTCCATGGGAACTATATCACAATTAACTTCATCCTTATATGGCCCAATGGAGAAAGGTACCTTCACTTGTTGGTTAACTATCATTTCCCCTTGTTCATTGAGCCATTCAAGTTTATAAGGTTTTGGGTGGGGAATGATAGTGAGGTTCAACTTGGAAACTAATTTTGTGCTACAACAATTGCAACAAGATCCACTATCCATAATGAGAGAACAAGTTTTATCTAAAATTTTGCATCTTGTATGGAAAATGTTCTCTCTTTGGGATTGAGATAGATCACAAGATTGACCTACAAGGAGCCTTCTAACCATTAGGAGGTCACCTTCTTCATGGGGGTTAGAATTCCTCACTAAACTCTTCACCCCTTATTTCATCTTCACTTCCACTAGAGGAAGGGGAAGAAGTAGTCTTCTCTTGACTACTATAAATGTCTTGACCCCTCATAATCATGGTTTTCTTTGTGGGGGCATTGAGAGGAAATGTGACCTCTCCTAAGACATTTGAAGCATTTAATGTTGCTAGTCCTTTCTTGGTAACTAGTCTTAGGGGTGGATTTCTCTATGGTCTTACCCTTATCTTCCTTAGGTTTTGAAGGTGTAGCCCCCAAAATTCCTTGGGCTTGGTCCTTCCTTGGATAAGAGTGAAAGCCATAAGATTTTGAAGAAGGCTTTCTTTTAAGTTGTTGCTCCACTCTTATACAAAGTTGAACTAGCTCATCTAGGTCCCTATGTGGAAGGAGTTCAACCTTATCCCTCACTTCCATATTAAGCCCACTAAGGAACCTAGCTATACTTGTTCTTTCTTCCTCGTTAAGTCCAGCTCTTAAAAGGAGTAGTTCCATTTGTTGTCTATATTCTTCAACACTCATAGTAGGAGGGAATGTGCCTCTTCCTAAGGGCACTCTTAATATCATTCCAATACTCTATTGGAGGATCCCCATGAATCCTTTGTTCCTTAACAAGGGAAGTCCACCAATAGAGGGCATACCCTTGAAAGCTAAGGGTAGCCAATGGAACTTTTCTCTCTTCTCTAATATGATGGCAAGCAAAGAGTTGTTCAACCTTCATCTCCCAATCTAAGTAGGCCCCAACATTATCTTTTCCATGGAAATATGGGAGGCTAATGTTAACCTCTTGAGGCCTTCTATCCTTTTCTCTTCTTTGGGAGTGATGTTTAGTATGTGAACTATGATGCCCTCTATAATAGTCGCTAAGTTCTTCACTTAAACTCTTGCAAGAGTCATGACTACTATAGGAGGCATGTTTTTCTCTTTTTATTTCTTTCATTATTTTTCTTCTTTCTTCCTCTCTTATTTTCTCTCTTTCATCTTGACTTATTTCTTCCACTCTTTTTTTACCTTTTTCTTTTCTCTCTTGTTTTTCTTTCCACAACTTAAGGGATCTCAACTCATCTAATATTTTATACAAGGGGTCCTTAGGAGTAGAACCCTCACCATTAACATTAGATGAAGAATAAAGACTCATGTTGGTTCCTAATTTATGGTTCTTTCTTGTTGGGGTTTTGAATACAAAAGGTAAAAGAAACTATGGTTGAAACTAGCCAAAATAAACACTAAAAGAGGTGTGAAAGATAAGGTAAAAACTAATTGGTAAAAGGCAAGCTATCTAGGTGGCTTGACAATGGAAGGTAAAGTAAATAAGATATGAAAATAAGCAAGAAATGCAAACTAGGCGAATCCTAAGAGTATTTGGATGACCACATTTAAGGTTCCCAACAAAACACTCACATAGGGTGACCTATTGGAGGCTCCTAACTTACTTCCAATGAAAGGCCTTTTTGTTACAAAATTTGAAAGCAATGAAAGTAAGTAAATTGTCAATTACAAAATTACAACAAGGTCCTCAATTTTGGTGGTTGTTCTCTCTTTGGTGATTCACTAAATTTGGAGTGCTTCTTAGTCCAATAGCTCTTAAGGTGGTTTTCCCCTTGCTTCTTGACTCAAATTCTTCATGGGATGACACCAATCCTCTTTTCCAATTCCCTATATGGCAACTCACAAACAAGGAAACAAAGAGACAAGCAATAACCAAAGACCCAAAAATGAAATGAAAGCTAAACCAATAGATTTTTAACAAGACAAAATTTCAGGGATTTTTCAACAATTAAAGCAATGAAAAGCACATAAAAGCAAGTTGGGACTCAAAGAGAAACTTAGAATGACTCTAGAGTAGAGTAAAAAAACTAAAATAAAAAGACTCAAGAAACCTCTAGTTTTGGAACTTTTTTTTCACACTAATTTTCAATTTAAATTTCAGAACTAGGATTGGTATCAAATAGGCACCAATTATAGAACAAATTTTGAGCCAAAACAACAAGCACACTTCCCCTTTCACTTTTTTTTCCTGGACACTGATTTTTCTGCCAACTTGTGTGACTTTTCTTATTTTTTCCTTTAATCAAAATCGCTTGGTTCTTTTTTCATAATTTTGGTCCAAATGTCTAGAAAATTCAGTAAACATGTAGTGACCAATTCCCAATAATTTATACAAGTTTGTATGTTCAAGCTGCCAGCACCAGCGATTTCAACCTAGAAATCAAGAGTAGTCTTTATGTTGCTTAAGGCTTGGATAGTTACAATTTGTGTTTGCTTATGCTCAATTATCTTGAATAACACAATTCAAGAGAGCTTAAGAATTATTTTTATTCAAAAATCCAGCCACAACTCAGCACTACAACACAACTTCATCATAGGCATCATATAGGAAACTTAGAAAACAAAAAAAAGAGATCAACAACAAGACTACTTCTAGGAATTGATTTAGAACATGTTATGAACTAAATAACATGCATGGATTAGACTCAAAAATCAAAAGATAGGCTAAGAATGACAAGAATACATGAACAAATGTATCTAGAATTCAATCAACAAAATAAAATTCAACACAAACTTAGAACATATTGTGACAATTACTATGACAAAACATGACTCTAAGACAACATGGATTAAGTGATTTACACTTAGATTTTTGTGTTTTTCTTCTAATCAATATTTTGGAAGAAAATTTAGATCTAAGGTTCAGCACAACAATATTATGAATGAAAAATGATAGAACCTAAAATCAACACAAAAACATGATTCAAGAGTAGATCTACAAAATTTGAACTATAGAAATGCAAGAACAAGTGTAGATCTAAGATTTAATCGGTTTATTTTTTTGAATCTACTCTAAACAGCACCAAACCACAAGAAAATGGAGGATATACATGGAGAATAAGATGAAGAACAAGTAATTCAAGAGAATTCACCGAACGAAAAGATAGAGGATGCAAAAGAACATCACCTAGATGAAGATTCTCTGAGACCACATGATGTAGCTCCATGTGGAGCTTGTAGGCCTTGGATCTTCTTCATCAATGGATTCCTTTGCTTCTTGAGGTCTGATTGCAGCAGAATGGAGAAGGAGAAATATGAATGGAGATGCTACTTCAAGTAGAAAATGAGTCTAGAATAAGCTCCCCACCATAGGAAGCCATGGATAAGAGCATGAAGGTAGAAGAAGATGAATGAATGGAGAGAAAGAGAAGAGCACGAAATTTAGTGCCTCTACAGAAGTCTGAACTTTGAAGTTTAATTCTCAAATGATCAAAGTTGAAAAAAATGCACACACATGACCTCTATTTATAGCCTAAGTGTCACATAAAATTGGAGGGAAATTTGAATTTCAATTCAAATTTCACTTGAATTTGAAATTGAATTTGTGGAGCCAAAATTTCACTAATTATGATTCGTTAATTTTAGCTATGGTTCAACCCACTAATCCAAGATCAAGTCCAAGATTCTCCATTAATTGTGCTTAGGTGTCATGAGGCATGTAAAACATGAAGGACATGCACAAAGTGTGACTATATGATGTGGCAGTGTGGTGTAGCAAGCAAATGCTCACCTCCCCCTCTAAAACTTAATTGGATTGGACTTCTCCCAATTCAATTAAATTTCTTTTCCGATACACACATCAAATATTCACTTAATGCATATGAAATTACAAAACTACCTCTAATACAAAAACTAGTCTAGGTACCCTAAAATAGAAGGGTTGAAAAATCCTACATTTCCAGGGTACCCTACCTACATTATGAGGCCCTAAATACAAGGCCCAAAAATAATGAAACCTTAATCTAATATGTACAATGATAAATGGGCTCATACTTAGCCCATGGGCCCGAAATCTACCCTAAGGCTCATGAGAACCCTAAGGCCTTCTCTTGCATCTCTGGCCCAATCTTCTTGGAGCCTTCTATCCAATGCCCTTGGGGGGTAGGATTGCATCACATACACTATAAATATGTATCCTATAATCTTATTGAGGAAGAACAACACAATTTCAATACTAGAGTATTCTAAAAATCTCACTGAATTCTCTATCTAATTTCTCTTTCGCATTCTCTATGATGCAATCCTACTCCTCAAGGATATTGGATAGAAGACTCCAAGAGGATTGAGCTAGATCTTCTAAAGAAGACCCTAGGGTTCTCATGAACCTTAGGGTAGATTTATGAGCCCATGGGCCAAGGTTGGGTCCACTCTTTTTTGTAAATATTAGAATATGTTTTTCCTTCTTTTAGGCCTTGTATTTTAACCATTCTATTAGTATAGGTTTTTAGCCTTGTATTTCATGGCATTTTGAGTAGTCTTTGTTGTAGGAATTTTTTAGTTTTTTCATGTATTTTGGCATGGGGGGTGACCTTAGCTATTATAGGAGGTGTGTAGCTAAGCTCTAGCTTCTATAGGAATCTTCTAAAGGAAGCTTCTCAAGGAAGTTTCTCAAGAAAGCTTCTCAAGGAAGCTTTTCAAGGAGGTGAGCTTAGTTATTAGAGGGGTGTGTGTAGATAAGCCTCTAGCTTCTCAAGGAAGCTTCAAAAAGAAGCTTCTCAAGGAAGTTTCTCAAGGAAGCTTCTCAAGGATGTTTCTCAAGGAAGTTTCTCAAGGAAGCTACCTAGGCTATAAATAGAAGCATGTGCAACACTTGTTGTAACTTTGATGAATGAGAGTCTTGTGAGAGACACTTCAAAGTTCAACTTCTCTCCCTTTCTTCCTTCAATTTTCCATGCAACTTTCTCTCTTTCTCACTCTCATTCTCTTCCTTTATTGAATCTTCCTCTCTAAGATTCTTATCCAAGACACTCTCTTGGTGGTGAAGCTTCTCCATCCATGGCTTATTCCCTAGTGGATGGCGCCTCCTCTCACCTCTTCTCCTTTATCTTCTACTGCAACTCCATGGTGGAAAATCACTGTTGAAGGACCTCATTGAAGCTTAAAGATCCAGCCTCCATAGAAGCTTCTCAAGAAAGCTTCCATCAAGTGGTAATCAGAGAACAAGAGCTTCAAGTAGGTGTTCCTTAAACCTCCATTAATTTTCAACTTTACCTTCTCCTCCATTGTTGTTTCTTCATTTTTCTCCATGTATCTCCTCAAATGTCTTGTGCTAAATGTTTTTAATATGATTCTTTAGAATTTTCACTGATTAAACTTGCTATAGAAGCTAGATTTGATTTTCTATGGTTCAAATTTCTTGTTCTTGTTCTTGAACCGTTAATTGTGTTGAGTTTAAGTTCCTTTGAGTTTTTTCTTGCTATTTTTTTTGTGGCTGAAACCTAAACCATAAAATTCTTACATAAACATTAAAGTAGAAGAAAACATCAAAAATCTAGAGTGACTTGTTCACCTATTGTAGTTTTGTCATAGAAGTCATGTCTAGTCATGAAACTTGTGACATAAGATTTCTTATGTTGTGCTGAATTTTAGTTTTCTTGTTTCTTTGTCTAACTCATTTGTTCATGAGTGTATGAAATTCTTTTAGCCTGTTAGTTGATTTGAGTCAAATCTTGCATGTTAATTAGTCCTTAACATGTTCATGCAAAATTCTTAGAGAGTCTTTGATTGTGAACCTTTTCTTGAAATTTTAGGTTTCCTTATGATTGTGTCTATTGTGAATTTGAGTCTTGGTGATTGAATTGCTGGCTGAAATTTTTATCCTAAGTGAATATTTAACTCCTAAAATTGTCATAAACAAGCCTAGTGAGTTCAACATACATAGGAAGGTTGAAAGTAAGCCCAAGGCAATCAATATACCATGCTTAAAAAAATTGAAGTCTGAAATCGCTGGTGCTGGCAGCTTGAACATACGATTACTGGGAATTGGTCACTGCGAATTTTGAGTTGAAATTTTTACTGCATTTTTTAAACATCTGGAAAAAAAATTAGAGAAAAAGAACCAAGTGATTTGGATAAAAGGAAAAAATACGAAAAATCAACAAGTTGGCAGAAAAATCAGTATCCAGGAGAAAAAAGTGAAAGGGAAGTGTGCTTGTTGTTTAGGCTCAAAATTTGTTCTGTAATTTTGCAAGGGGGTGAAAAAATGTGCCAAAACTAGAGGTTTGTTGAGTTCTTTTTTTTTTTGTTTTTTTACTCTACTCTAGAGCCATTCTAAGTTTCTCTTTGAGTTCTAGCTTGCTCCTATGTCCTTTTCATTGCTTTAATTGTTGAATAATCCTTTAAAATTTGTCTTGTTAAAACTCTATTGGTTTAGCTTTCATTTCATTTTTTGGTCTTTGGTTATTGCTTGTCTCTTTTTTTCCTTGTTTGTGAGTTGTCATATTGGGAATTGGAAAGGAGGACCGGTGCCATCCATTGAAGAATTTCAGTCAAGAAGCGAGGGGCCAACCACCATAAGAGATATTGGAATACGAAGCACTCTAAATTGAGTGAAACACCAAAGAGAGAATAGACACCAAAATTGAGGACCTTTTTGTAATTGGACACTTGTACGTTTACCTTCATTACATTTAAATTTTGTAACAAAAAGGCCTTTCATTGGAAGTTGGGAGCCTCCAATAGGTCACCCTACTTCCATTTGTGTGTAATAATTTTAGGCAATTTTCCCTTAGGATAGTGAGTGTTTTGTTGGGAACCTTAAATAAGGTCATCCAAACACTCTTAGGATCCGCCAAGTTTATGTCTCTTGCACTTTAATTTCTTGCTTATTTACATAGCTTATTTTCTTTACTATTCTCGCCTAGTTTATCTTGTTATTGCATGATACTTTCTTCTTACTTATCACGCTTATCTTGAGTTCTTTTAAACCCTAGATTTTACCTTTTTCAAACCCCCAACAAGAAAGAACCACAACTTAGGAACCAACATGAGTCATCATTCATCTAGTGGTAATGGTAAGGGTACTAGTCATAAAGATCCTCTATCTAGAATCTTAGATGAGTTGAGTTCCCTCAAGTTATGGAAAGAAAAAATAGAAAGAAAAGAAAAAGGAAAAGAGAGGGTAGAAATAAATCAAGATGAGAGGGAACAAATAAGGGAAGAAGAAAGAGGAAAAATACTAAAAGAGTTAAGAAAAGAAAAACATGCCTCCTATTGTAGTCTTGACTTTTGCAAGAGCCTAAGTGAAGAACTTCGTGACTATTATGAAGGAAGGCATAGGTCACATCTTAGACCTCACTCCCATAGCAGAGAAAAGGAAAGAAAGCCTCAAGAGGCTAACATTAACCTCCCATACTTCCATGGGAAGGACAATGTAGAGCCTTAGATTGGGAAATAAGGGTAGAGCAACAACTTAAAAGGAAGTCTACTTCAAAATCTTGTGGCTCTCACTCATATCCAAAGAAAGACCATGGTCAAAGCCAAAGATGAAAAGGGGAAGACAATAGAAAAGAAACCCCTAAGGCTAGTATGCAAGAGAAAACTAGCTCTATAAAGTGCTTTAAATGTCTTGGAAGAGGACACATTAATTCTCAATGCCCCACCAAGAAAACCATGATTATGAGGAGCCAAGACACTAGCCAAGATGAGGCTACTACTTCACCTTCCTCTAGTGAAAGTGAATAAGCGAAAGGGGAAGAATCTAGTGAAGAAATCTACCACCAAGAAGAACGACAACCTTTAGGAGGAGTGTAAGGAGGTAAGTGTCTCCTCCAAGAGGTTAGCTAAGAAGGAAAGTAATTTTGCAATAAAGACAAAAATTAAAGAAACTTCCCCTCTTAGACAACCTCCATATCTTCTCCTTTGTAAAAAGACACTTGTTAGCACTGTTATACCTCTTGGGCTTAAGGTTATTCCTTAAGTAAAGAAGTTGTTGGAAGAGGGTTTGGTTCATAAGAGCTCAAATCCTTATGCTTTGTTGTTGCCCAAAATAGGTATTATTAGGCACCAAATCCCTAAAATAAGTGATATGATGAATTTGCTGAGTGTTGCAACCCTCTTTTGTAAAATCACTCATTCACCCAACATTTTCATGATTCGTGTACATAGGGACTCATTAGGTATGTTTGTTCTTATTTGTGGTTTTAATACAAACCTAGGTGCTCTATGGGACACCTTAGGCTTATCGTACTTTTTAGTAGGAATAATCAACATGAAAATACAGAAAAAGGTACATTTTATTGCATTACTTTCCTTAATTTTTAAATAGTGATCAAGGGGTTCCCACGGACCCTAAGAGAATAAAGGTCATTCCTGATTGGCCTACTCCACCAAGTATAAGGGAAATCTGGGGCTGCCATGACTTAACAAACTTTTAAAAAAGGTTTGTCCCATATTTTTCTATACTTGTAGCACCACTCATTGAGTTGGTGAGGAACCATGTTCCCTCATGGGAAGATACCCAGGAAAGGGGTTTTTAGACCTTACCCTACTCTAACATACCCAACACCACTAATATATATGTTTTTATTCTTTTTACAGGTATCGAGGGAAGGAGCCCAGAGTATCAAGAACCTTGAGATTTGAGGTCAAATCATTTCCAAGGGGGAAGAGTTGATGCAATCCTACCCCCCAAGGGTATTGGACAAAAGACTCCAAGAGGATTTGACTAGAGCTGCTAAAGAAGGCCCTAGGGTTCTCATGAACCACATGGTAGATTTATGAGCCCATGGGCTAAGGTTGGGTCCACTTTTTTTTTTTGTAAATAGTAGAATAGGTTTTTCCTTCTTTTGGGCCTTGTATTTTGGCTATTCTACTAGTATAGGGTTTTAGCCTTGTATTTTAGGGCATTTTGAGTAGTCTTCGTAGTAGGGACCCTTTTGTATTTTCATGTATTTTGGCATGGGGGGTGAGCTTAGCTATTATAAGGGGGGGGGGGTGTAGCTGATCGAGGCCGTACCCGAGTCAAATAAACATTAAAAATGCAGTATCTAGGAAGTGATCCTAGGTTGTCTCCCAACGAGCAATGGTCAACCAAGCGTTCATAACAGATTGTAATAAAATAGTAACGAATTGGGGGGGGGGGGGGGGGGTTGTTTGTTTTGTAAATTAAACAGGAAGTAAATTTTAATTATAAAATGTCAAAATTAAAACACGTTGTTTCCCCTTGATTCACAAGTAAGTCTCTTATTGTAGGTTACGAGGATTTATCCTTTATCAGTTCAACCACTTAATCCAACCCTAAATTAAATTACTAAGCAAAATTTAACATAAGGCATTCATTATGTGATTAGGCAACACATACACCAATTAATCATGAATGAAACTGATCATTAAGCATGAACCTAAATTAAGCGCAGAGACAATTAATCAAACACTAAGCATGCATGGATTAATAGCAACAAATACAGAGTAATTGGTGAAGAGGAAAAACTGAGCAGAATGCAATAGTAATAATAAAACCTCAAAGAGAGCTGTGCTTGATCCTCAAGAGAAAACAATGTTGGAGACTTAGCCTTCCATTAATCAATAGAAAACGCAATTGTAGTAGAAAACGAAGAAAACTAAAATTATCCTCCAAAACGAAAAAAAAACTAAAAACAAAAGAGAGAGAGAGAAAGCCTAAAACTAGAACCTTGGTGCTGTTATATAGTTCTCAGCCCCCAAAGCTTACAGATCTGTTTTAAGTCCAAGCCCATAAATAAAATAGAATCTAGATAAGATAAGACCTAGATAAAATAATATCTAGATGAGATAAAATCTAGATATGATAAGATAAAATCTAGATGAAATAATATCCAGATGAGAAATCTAGATAAGATAAGATTTGGTAGAATAAAATTGTTTCCTCTCTTCAAGTGCAAGCCCAATTCTGGATTCAAGCCCAATTACTTATAATTCTCCTGAAATTAAATTAAAAACATAAAATTAATCCAGTAGGCCCAAATGATAAAACTGCATAATTAATTTGACAATTAAGGCTAATCAATAATTAAAATGGTGACAAAAAGGGCTAAGAAATATGAGAAAATGATGACACATCAGTAGCTAAGCTCTAGATTCTCATGTCAAGGAGGTAAGCTTACTATTAGAGGGGTGTGGGTAGCTAAGCTTTAGCTTCTCTAGGAATCTTCTCAAGGAAGTTTCTCAAGGAGGTGAACTTAGTTATTAGAGGTGCGTGTGTAGCTAAGCTCTAGCTTCTCAAGGAAGCTTATCAAAGAAAGCTTCTCAAGGAAGTTTCTCAAGGAAGCTACCTGGGCTATAAATAGGAGCATGACTAACACTTGTTGTAACTTTGATGAATGAAATTCTTGTGAGACACACTTCAAAGTTCAACTTCTCTCCCTTTCTTCCTTCAATTTTCCATGCCACTTTCTGATGGAAGCTTGCTTGTGGAGCTTCTATGGAGGCTGGATCTTTGAGCTTCAATGAGGTCCTTCAATGGTGATTTTACACCATGGAGTTGCTGTGGAAGGCAAAGGAGAAGAGGAGAGGGGAGGCACCATCCACTTGGGAATAAGCCAAGGAAGAAGGAGCTTCACCACCAAGAATTGCCTTGGATAAGAAGATTGAAGAGGATACTTTAATGCAGGAAAAGAAAGAGAGAAGGGGGGAGCACGAAATTGAAGGAATAAAAGAGGGGGAAAAGTGGAACTTTGAAGTGGGTCTCATAAGACTTTCATTCATTAAAGTTACAACAAGTGTTACACATACTTCTATTTATAGACTAGGTAGCTTCCTTGAAAAGTTTTCTTGAGAAAACTTCCTTGAGAAGCTAGAGCTTAGCTACACACACCCCTCTAATAACTAAGCTCACCTCCTTGAGAGGATTCCTAAAGAAGCTTGAGCTTAGCAACTCACACCTCTCAAATAGCTAAGCTCAGCTCCTTGAGATGAGAAGCTAGAGCTTAGCTGCACACCCCCTATAATAGCTAAGCTCACCTCCTTGAGATGAGAAGCTAGACCTTAGCTACACACCCCCTATGATAGCTAAGCTCACCCCATGCCAAAATACATGAAAATATAAAAAAAGTTCCTACTACAAAGACTACTCAAAATTCCCTGAAATACAAGGCTAAAACCCTATACTACTAGAATGGCCAAAATACAAGGCCCAAAAGAAGGAAAAACCTATTCTAATATTTACAAAGAAGAGAGGACCCAACCTTGGTCCATGGGCTCAGAAATCTACCCTGGGGTTCATGAGAACCCCAAGGCCTTCTTTAGCAGCTCTAGCCCAATCCTCTTGGAGTCTTCTATCCAATACCCTTGGGTGGTAGGATTGCATCATCCCCTTCACCTTGGAAAGGATTTGACCTCAAATCCCAAGGTTCTTCATACTCGGGGCTCCTTCCCTCGACACCTGTAAGAAGAATAAAAACATATGTATTAGTGGTGTTGGGTATGTTAGAGTAGGGTAAGGTCTGAAAACCCCTTTCATGGACATCTACGCATGTGGGAACATTGTTCCTCACCAAATCAATGAGTGGTGCTACAAGTATAGAAAAATATGGGACAAACCTCTTGCAAAAGTTTGTTAAGTCATGGCAGCCCCAGATTTCCCTTATACTTGGTGGAGTGGGCCAATCAGGAATGACCTTTATTCTCTTAGGGTCTCTGGGAACCTCTCGACCACTATTTAAAAAATTAAGGAAAGTAATGCAATAAAGCATACCTTTTTCTATATCTTCATGTTGATTATTCCTACAAAAAAATACGACAAACCTAAGGTGTCCCATATGAGCACCTAAGTTTGTATTAAAACCAAAAATAAGAACAAACCTACCTAATGAGTCCCTATGTACATGAATCATAAAGATGTTGGGTGCATGACTGATTTTACAAAAGAGGGTTGCAACACTCAACACATTCATCATATCACTTATTTTAGGGATTTGGTGCCTAATAATACCTATTTTGGGCACCAACAAAGCATAAGGATTTAAGCTCTGATGAACTTAACCCTCATCCAACAACTTCTTTACTTGAGGAATAACCTCAAGCCCAAGAGGTGTGGCAGTGCTAACAAGTGTCTTTTTACAAAGGAGAAGATATGGAGGTTGTCTAAGAGGGGGAGTTTCTTTAATGTTTGTCTTTATTGTAAAATGAGTGTCGTTCTTAGTTAACCTCTTGGAGGAGACACTTACCTCCTTACACTTCTCTTTAACCACTAAAGGTTGTCCTTCTTCTTGGGGGTAGATTTCTTCACTAGATTCTTACTCTTTTGCTTCTTTACTTTCACTAGAGGAAGGTGAAGTAGTAGCCTCATCTTGGCTACCATAAATGTCTTGGCCCCTCATAATCATGGTTTTCTTGGTGGGGCATTGAGAAGTAATGTGTCCTCTTCTAAGACATTTAAATCACTTCATGGAGCTAGTCTTCTCTTGCATACTAGCCTTAAGGGGTTGCTTTTCTATTGTCTTCCCCTTATCATCTTTGGTCTTAGAAGGTGTCACCCCTAGGATGCCTTGGCCTTGGTCTTTCTTTGGATAAGAGTGAGAGCCATAAGATTTTGAAGTAGACTTCTTTTTAAGTTGTTGCTTTACCCTTATTTCCCAATCTAATTTAGCCTCTACATTGTCCTTCCCATGCAAGTATGGGAGGTTAATGTTAGCCTCTTGAGGCTTTCTTTCCTTTTCTCTCCTATGGGAGTGAGGTCTAAGATGTGACCTATGCCTTCCTTCATAATAGTCACGAAGTTCTTCACTTAAGCTCTTGCAAGAGTTATGACTACTATAGGAGGCATGTTTTTCTTTTCTTAACTCTTTTAGTATTTTCTTTCTTTCTTCTTCCCTTATTTTCTCTTTTTCATCTTGACTTATTTCTTCCACTCTTTTTTTTCCTTTTTCTTTTCTCTCTTGTTTTTCTTTCCACAACTTAAGGGATCTCAATTCATCTAATATCTTATTCAAGGGGTCCTTAAGAGTAGAACCCTCAACATTAACACTAGATGAAGAATGAAGACTCATGTTGGTACCTAAGTTGTGGTTTTTTCTTGTTGGGGGTTTGAAAACAAAGGTAAAAGAAACTATGGTTGAAACTGGCCAAAATAAACACTAAAAAAGGTGTGAAAGTAAAAACTAATTGGTAAAAGGCAAGCTATCTAGGCGGTTTGACAATGGAAGGTAAAGAAATAAGCTATGAAAGTAAGCAAGAAATGTAAACTAGGTGAATCCTAAGAGTGTTTGGATGACCACATTTAAGGTTCCCAACAAAACACTCACAATCCTAAGGGAAAATTGCCTAAAATTATTACACACAAATGGAAGTAGGGTGACCTATTGGAGGCTCCCAACTTACTTCCAATGAAAGGCCTTTTGTTACAAAATTTGAAAACAATGAAAGTAAGTAAATTGTCAATTACAAAATTACAAAAAGGTCCTCAAGTTTTGGTGGTTGTTCTCTCTTTGGTGATTCACTCAATTTGGAGTGCTTCTTAGTCCAATAGCTCTTAAGGTGGTTGGCCCCTTGCTTCTTGACTTAAATTCTTCAAGAGATGGCACCAATCCTCCTTTCCAATTCCCTATATGGCAACTCACAAACAAGGAAACAAAGAGACAAACAATAACCAAAGACAAACAAAAATGAAATGAAAGCTAAACCAACGGAGTTTTAACAAGACAATTTTTCAAGGATTATTCAACAATTAAAGCAATGAAAAGGACATAGAAGCAAGCTAGGACTCAAAGAGAAACTTAGAATTGCTCTAGAGTAGAGTAAAAAGACTAAAAAAAAGACTCAACAAACCTCTAGCTTTGGCACTTGTTTCACACTAATTTTCAATTGAAATTTCAGAACTAAGATTGGTATAAAATAGGCACCAATTATAGAATAAATTTTGAGTCAAAACAACAAGCACACTTCCCTTTCACCTTTTTTTTCTGGATACTGATTTTTCTGTCAACTTGTGTGATTTTTCGTATTTTTTCATTTTATCCAAATCAATTTTTTCTTTTTTGATAACTTTTTTTCAGATGTCTAGAAAATTTAGTAAAAATTTCAGCTCAAAATTCGCAGTGACGAATTCCCAGTAATTTTTACAAGTTTGTATGTCCAAGCTGCCATAATACATGAAAGCTAAGCTCACCCCCATGCCAAAATACATGAAAATATAAAAAAAGTCCCTACTACAAAGGCTACTCAAAATGCCCTGAAATACAAGGCTAAAACCCTATACTACTAGAATGGCAAAAATACAAGGCCCAAAAGAAATAAAAACCTATTCTAATATTTACAAAGAAGAGAGGACCCAACCTTGGTCCATGGGCTCAGAAATCTACCCTGGGGTTCATGAGAACCCCAAGGCCTTCTTTAGCAACTCTAGCCCAATCCTCTTGGAGTCTTCTATCCAATACCCTTGGGGGGGTAGGATTGCATCACTTTCTCTCTCTCACTCTCATTCTCTTCCTCTCTATGCTTCTTATCCAAGACACTCTCTTGGTGGTGAAGCTTCTTCTTCCATGGCTTATTCCCTAGTAGATGGCGCCTCCTCTCACCTTCTCTTCTTTATCTTCCACTGCATCTCTGTTAGTCATCTTATACAAATAACTTTTGTACAGAAAACATTTTCCAAAACTTGTATAGTTTCCCAATTTATGGTTTTTTGTAGTAATTTGAAAATAAATCTTGTTTTATTGTTAAAGCTGTCTCTAGAATATTTTCCATTGGATTTAATGATGAAATCTGTTCAATTTCAAGTTAAATGAGGCTAAATCTTGAAGTGCTGAAAGTGGTAGTTGCACTCAGCTCACCATTTGGGCTCAGCATGCATCCATTGCTTAGCGCAGCTTCAGTGCAACAGAAGAATCTAGCATAGCATCAATATCAAGGCCATGCGCAAAGTGCGAGATTAGTGCGCTAAGCGTAGCGGTTGTCTTCAGCTAGGCTCAGCGCATGACTGGCGCTAAGCTTAAATCCACTTACTCATGCTAATCGCGAGGGTGGCGCTAAGTGCAATGTCGCGATTTTAGAGCCTATTTGAAGTTGTTTTGTGCATAATTAGGGTAACAATCCAGAGAATCACTATCACAAAGCACACCATAGTGCCTATTTTGAGAAAAAAGCTTTGGAGGCAACAAGAGGAGTAGCTTTTGCAGAGAGACCTAGGTTTTGTAATTAGAGAGAAATTAGTGAGTTGCGGAGTGATTGTGAGATGTTGAGAAGATGAGGAGGGATCCGCCTTCTTATGTAAGGAGTAGTTATTTTCTACTCTTAATATCTAATTGATTGTGTTTCCTGTGTTCAATGCTTCTTTCAATGCTTAATTTCTGCATGTTCTTGGTTTGATCACCCATTTGTATGTCTAGTTAGGTGACTTTAGCATTGGGAAATGTACTGTTGCCTTAGAACTTGATAGAAGCAGGATTGAAACTTAGTCCAACAAGAGGGATCTGAGGATTAAGTTTTAGTTTTATTAATATGCTATGATGATAATGCTGTTTAATTTACGCCTAGTACAAAAAGAGGGATCTGAGGATGAAGCTTAGGTTAAATTAGTCTAAACTTAAGTAAGCTGTTTAAGCTAAGCCTAGTCTTAAATGAGGGATCTGCGGACGAAGCTTAGTTTAAATTAGTCTAAACCTACAAGGGGGATCTGAGGGATCTAAGGACGAAGTTTGAGTTAAGCTAGCCTAATGAGGGATCATGGTTTAGTACTTTAGGCTACTACATAGAACGCAAAAGCATGATTGATTAGAGAAATATCCTTATATGCATCAGCTTGTTTGTTAGAGAGACCCAACACTTTTACCAATTGTTTTCAATCTTACTTACTTGCATTTTTATTTTTTTTTAGCCTAGACTTAGTTTAATTCCATTATAAACCATCAATTATCAATGTTTCTTTCAACAATGCCTTATTTCTAAATTTAACCTTGTCTAATACTAGTTCCCTGAGTTCAATACTCGGATTCATCCGTTTTAATTTTAAATACTTGACGATCTGGTGCGCTTTCCAGTGAATCAAATTTCCCTTGAACATATTTGTATAAAGAAAAATTGGACCAAAAAGTAACTGCATGAGAAATCCAACAAAGTATTTATGGCACCGTTGCTGGGGAACTTAATTCATTAGAAGAGTTCAGTTCAGTTTTACGGCATTGCTTTATTTTTTTCTCTGATTCATTGAATTTTTTTGTTCAGATTTTTGTTATTGTACATTCATTGTTCTTTTGAAATGGATAATTGTTGTTTTGTTTTCTTGGATGCAAAAAAGATCTACTGTAGGAGATTTTATCCCCATCAATTTGGAGATTAATGCCACTTGTAGAAGGCGTAATTAAGAGAGAATCATAAATTTTTTGCAGGATTTAGAAGCAGTGACAACTCCAGAAGAAGAACCTCGATCTTTCGAGGCATCTTCTAGTTTTCCTATTGCAGGGCATTCTCATATAGAACCTATTGAAGACCCAATCATGGCTGAAGAACCAAGAAGAGTAACCCTGGAGGATTATTCAAGTTCTACAGTGCCACAATTTTTCACCAGCACAGCCAGAAGTTCAAGCTCAGACAATTACTTATCCTCCCCCTTTGATACAGCTGATTCAAAATAATTTTTTGCATGGTCTACCCAATGAAGACCCTTATGCTCACTAGGCCACCTACGTAGAGATATGCAATACTATTAGGCTGGTGGGTGTGCCTGCAGATGCAATCAGGTTGAGTCTGTTCTCATTTTCTTTAGCTGGAGAAGCTAAGAGATGGCTTCATTCTTTTAAAGGAAACAATATGAAGTTATGGGATGAAGTAGTAGAAAATTTATTGAAGAAGTACTTCCCTAAATTGAAGACTGCAGAAGGCAAAGTTGCCATCTCTTCCTTCCACCAGTTACCAGATGAATCATTGAGTGAGGCACTTGAAAGATTTAGAGGTTTATTGCGGAAAACGCCCACTCATGGTTTTTCGGAACCAATACACTCAACATATTCATAGATGGGTTGAGACCACAATCTAAACAACTCTTGGATGCTTCAACCGGGGGTAAGATCAAAACGAAGACCCCCAAGGAAGCAATGTACTTAATTGAAAGCATGGCTGCTAGTGACATTGCTATTCTGAGAGACTGAGCCCACATTTCTACTAAGAAGAGCTTATTGGAGCTAACCTCATAGGACGCTCTGTTGGCACAAAACAAGTTGCTATACAAGCAACTAGAGGCATTAACAGAAACACTCAGTAAGTTGGCAACTCAACTTCATTTTGTACAAACTTCACATTCTTCTATTTTGTAGGTTGTAGGATGTACACTTTGTGGTGGAGCTCATGAATCTGGATGTTGTATCCCTAATCAAAAGAAAATTGCACATGAAGTTAATTATATGGGGAATCAGCCCAGAGGCAATTTCAACACAAGTGGATTTCCAAGATTTCAGAACAACCAACAGTATCAACAGCAGAGACAGTGGCAAAATCACCCTGGTAACCAATTCAATAGAGACCAGGGTGGTTCATCTACAAGACCACAATAGCAAATGCCAAGTCTCTATAATCGAACCACAAAGCTAGAAGAGACTCTAGCTCAATTCATGCATGTGTCAATGTCTAACCAAAAGAGCACAGAGTCTGCAATTTAGAATCTGGAAGTTCAGGTGGGCCAGCTTGCAAAGCAGTTAGCTGAAAGACCATCCAGCAACTTTACAGCAAACACGGAGAAAAATCCTAAGGAAGAGTGCAAAGCTGTGGTGACTAGAAGCAGAATGGCGATTCAAGCTGAGGAAGGAAGAGCTGATTAGAAGGTGGAGGGATTTAAACAACAGTTGGCTGATCAACCGGCACTGGAACCGGTTGATGATTTAGTTGAACTTGAAGAAATTGTTGAGGAAGCAGAAGGTGATGAAAAAGAAGAGACACCAATAAGAGACTGTCAAGAGAGAATAAAGAAGAAGGAAGAAAAGAAGAAGAAAAAGAAAAAGAAATAAAAGAAAAAGAAGAAGAAAAAGACAAAAAGTTGAAAAATAAAAAATAAAAAGAGAAGGTTGTTGAGATTGAGAAGAAGAAGGGAAAGAGTGACGCCGACAAAGAAAAGAAGAAAGAGGCTACTCCTATTGAATGCAAAGAGGTATCTTATCCATTGGTACCCTCCCGGAAAGATAAAGAGCGTCATTTGGCCAGATTTCTTGATATCTTCAAGAAACTTGAAATTACTTTGCCTTTTGGAGAAGCCCTTCAGCAAATGCCCCTCTATGCCAAATTTTTGAAGCATATGCTAACCAAGAAGAATCGGTACATCCATAGTGACAGAATTGTTGTGGAAGGTAACTGTAGTGCTGTCATTCAATGCATCCTTCCACCCCAGCACAAAGATCCAGGAGTTGTTACGATACCGTGTTCTATCGGCGAGGTTGCTGTAGGCAAAGCCCTTATAGACTTGGGAGCTAGTATCAATTTAATGCCTTTTTCTATGTGCCGGCGACTTGGAGAGTTGGAAATAATGCCCACACATATGACCCTCCAGTTAGCTGACCGCTCCACCACAAGATCATAAGGAGTGATTGAGGATGTGTTAATTCAGGTCAAGCAGCTTGTTTTTCCTGCAGATTTTGTGGTTATGGATATAGAGGAGGATCCTGACATTCCCATAATATTGGGCCGCCCTTTCATGTCCACGACTAACTATAGAGTAGTTTTGGGGAATGGCGAGTTAGAATTGGATGAGGAGGATCAGAAAGTCTCCCTCGACTTATTAGAAGCAATAAAGCATCCAAATGATATGAAAGCTTGCTTTGATCTGGACAAGGTAGAACAGGAAATAGAAATAGCTGCTACAGCCATGGCACTGCACTCTCCTTTGAAAAAAAGCATTGATTAATCATGTAGAATGTCTTACTAAAGAGGAGGAGCATGAAGTGCAGACTTGTATTAAAGAGTTGGATGGTGCAGGAGAAAATTTTGAGGGACATTCTGCATTTGAAGAATTGAAGAAGGATGGACAAACAGAAAAATCCAAAGTAGAATTGAAGATCATTCCTACACATTTAAAGTATGTATTTTTGGAAGACAATGACTCAAAACCAGTGATTATTAGCAGCTCGTTGAAGAAAATAGAAGAAGATCAGCTAGTGCAGATTTTGAAGAGACACAAAGCTGTAATTGGATGGCATATATCTGAGTTGAAAGGAATTAGTCCATCTTATTGCATGCACAAAATCAATATGGAAGTTGAGTATAAACCAGTGAGACAGCCTCAGAGAAGACTGAACTCAATCATGAAAGAGAAGGTGTGTAAGGAGGTGCTTAAGTTGTTGGAAGTAGGCCTTATTTACCGCATCTCGGATAATGCATGGGTTAGTCCTGTGCAGGTTGTCCCTAAGAAAGGGGGTATGACAGTCATAAAAAATGATAAAGATGAGTTAATATCCACAAGGAGTGTCACCGGGTGGAGAATGTGCATTGACTATTGGAAGCTGAATGATGCCACTCAGAAGGACCATTATCTGCTTCCTTTCATGGACTAGATGCTTGAACAACTCGCAGGGCAATCTTATTATTGTTTTCTGGATGGGTATTCTGGTTATAAGCAGATCGCTGTAGATCCCAAAGATCAAGAAAAGACTACTTTCACCTGCCCTTTTGGCGTATTCGCATGTCAGCGCATGCCTCTTGGTCTGTGGAATGCCCCAGCAACATTTCAGCGGTGTATGATGGCAATTTTTTCTGATATGGTGGAAAAATGCATTGAAGTTTTCATGGACGATTTCTCGATTTTTGGGCCATCTTTTGAGGGGTGTCTATCAAACCTTGAAAGAGTATTACAGAGATGTGAAGAGTCCAATCTAGTTCTCAACTGGGAGAAATGCCATTTCATGGTTCAAGAAGGAATAGTGCTGGGGCATAAAATTTCAGTAAGGGAAATAAAGGTGGACAAGGAAAAGATTTATGTAATTGAAAAACTTCCTCCTCTAAAGAATGTCAAGGGAGTGAGAAGCTTCTTAGGACATGCAGGGTTCTACAGGCGATTCAAAAAAGATTTCTCAAAAGTCGCCAAACCACTTACCAATCTGTTGAATAAAGATGTTGCTTTTGTGTTTAATGAAGAGTGTATGGAAGCATTTAATGATCTGAAAACCAAATTAGTGTCTGCTCCAGTAATTACAGCACCAAATTAGGGACAAGAATTTAAGTTGATGTGTGATGCGAGTGCTTATGCCGTAGGTGCAGTGCTTGGACAAAGGGAAGGAAAATTTTTTCATGCTATATATTACGCCAGCAAGGTTCTAAATGATGCACATGTGAACTATGCTACCACAGAAAAAGAAATGTTGGCAATTGTCTATGCACTTAAGAAGTTCAGATCTTATTTGGTAGGCTCAAAGGTTATCATCTACACCGATCACGCAGCTATTGAATATTTGCTCAACAAGTCTGATTCCAAACCCAGATTAATAAGATGGATCTTGCTGTTGCAAGAATTTGATTTGGTGATTCAGGACAAAAAGGGATCGGACAATGTTGTAGCTGACCATCTGTCTAGATTGGTGAATGAGGAAGTCACATCGAAAGAAGCTGAAGTTAGAGAAGAATTCCCCGATGAATCATTATTCTTGGTGACTAAGAGACCTTGGTTTGCCGATATGGCCAACTTCAAAGCTGCAGGAATCATCCCAAAGGACTTAACGTGGCAGCAGAGGAAGAAATTACTACATGATGCTCGAATCTATATCTGGGATGATCCGCACTTGTTCAAGATAGGAGCTGGCAATCTCTTAGGAAGTTGTGTGACACAAGAAGAGGCCAAGAGCATATTATGGCATTGCCACAATTCTCCATGTGGCGGCCATTATGGTGGAGATAAGACGGCAACCAGGGTTTTGGAATCTAGATTCTTTTGGCCCACGCTTTTCAATGATGCTCACCAGCATATGCAACAATGTGATCTATGTTAGAGGATGGGGGGTATATCAAGAAGAAATGAAATGCCTCTACAAAATATTATGGAGGTTAAGGTATTCGATTGCTGGGGGATTGATTTTGTAGGTCCCTTTCCTTCATCTTTTGGCAATGAATATATACTAGTGGCTATTGACTATGTCTCTAAATGGGTTGAAGCAGTAGCTACCCTGCATAATGATACTAAGACTATGGTAAAATTTCTAAAGAAGCCTAAGGGTCATTTTGGTGAGACTGAGCTAAGTGTGCCATGCTACGCTAAGCCGAGACCCTATTCTATTTTGAAAATTGTGGACTTAGGCTAAGCCCAGCTTGTTGCGCTAAGCCTAATCTGCAGAAAAATATTTTTTGTGTCTTTAGGCTAAGCGTGGGTCCGCTACGCTTAGCCCATGAGTAAAATTTTATAAGGCGCGCTAAGCCCAGCCTGCTGCGTTAAGCGCCCAGTCAAAATTTTAGTTTTATTTTTTGTTTTGTTGAGAATAAGCCTTGTTTAATCTTGTGTTTTGTTCTAATTATTTTGCAGATGACATCTAAGAAAAGGAAGGCTCCTTCTACACCTTCCCAAGTCAGATATGACTGGTCTAGGTTCACCTCTCAAGAAGCTTGGGAGAGGTATACTGATATAATTGTACCCAGGAAGCTGTTACCATAATGAAATATGGTAATCTACCACACAGAGTTCGATGAGTTTCAAGAGGAATTAATGAGAAGACACTAGGACGAAGAGCTCACAAGCTTTGATGAAGGCAACATCAATGTTGACATAGTAAAAGAATTGTATGCAAACTTGTATAACACAGAAGATAAATCACCCAAGCAGGTGCGGGTCTGGGGTCATCTGGTCAAATTTGATGAAGATACTTTGAATACTTTTCTGAAGACCCCAGTGATTGTAGAAGAGGGGGAGAATTTATGTGCTTATTCGAGATTTGCACTCCTGAGGCCTGATCCTCAGGAGTTAGCTGCTAAGCTCTGTATCCCAGGGAATGGATTTGAGCTAAATGTTGATGGTCTCCCGTTGAAGATCTTAAGGAAGAACATGACTACTCTCGCTCAGACATGGATCGTTCTTTCTTATTGTAACTTGGTCCCGACCTCCCACACTTTTAACATCACATTTGAAAGGGCCAAGTTAATCTATGACATCATCATGAAGATGGATATTGTCGCAGCCTACCCTTTTGCGGGCGAGCGAGGCGAGACTCACGGGTGTGTCTTCCATAGAAGGAAAATGCGTGGAGTCGCCACCAACATTTTATTGAAAGGAAAACGTTAGAAAAACCAAAGGAAACCGGTCATGAAGAATATTCCAGATTCGGGAGTTATCTTTACGTTTGAGGAAGGTATTAGCACCTCTCACGTTTGTCCCAAAGGACAACAGCCTTAGATTAGAATTGTGTGAAATTATGTATCTAAACTTTTATTTCTTTTTTTTATTTTTGAGGTCGACAAAAGCGGGGCTCTTGCTCCTACGTACCCTCCATCGAAGAGGAAATCAGACCTACGTAGTTCTTTCTAAAGGCAGTGATGTGTTGATTTTACGCTTTCGAACGGTCCATGTTAACCGATAAAAAGCAAAGTGGACCGTTTAAGGTGTTGGACCTTAAAACGTTTTTTTAGTGATTTTTACGGACAAAGCTTGATTTTGTGAGTTGATTTTAGCCTTAGTTTCACTTTAGTTATTAGTCAATTCAATGAAGAAAGAAAAATCCCAAAGACAGAACGTCCGATTGATTTTTTTGTTTCATTTTACTAAAAGATATTTTTTTGATTATTATATTATTTATTTTACCTCTTTTTGGTTTCCAACGTGGTTACGACATGACTGAACGATTGGATTTCATTTTAACAGAAATTAACAGATGTTACAATTCAAATGATCGGTGGAAATTTATTTTATTTTTTGATTAGGCAAGAAAATGACTTAAATAAATGACTAAAGCACGTCAAAAGGGGGTACGGAAAGTAAATGAAATGAAAGTAAAAGTACGCGAAACAAGTGGGGACCACCAAGGGTACATAGAATGAATTGGAAAGTTTGATTTCGAGAACTTATCGGCTGAAGACCAAAGAACGGCGTAGAACAAACGAAGGATGGCGGAAAATCTTCACAAAATCAACCACGGAAACGTCTCGTACGCGTTACGGAAGCGCCTCGGCTTCGATTTTCTTCACGGAAACGATTTTTTTCACTAATTTCAAGTGATCCTCAGATACCAGGAGGGTTGAACGTTTTTGTTCTTCCCTCCTCCCCCTATTTATAGGGAAAAGAGGGAGAAGCTTGCCACCCAGCTCGCCCAGGCGAGCTCAGCTGGAGGAACATCCTGGAAGGCCCAAGTGGGCCTGGTTGCCATTTGCACCCCCCTGTTTACTAAATAAACCCCCTGCCTTTTTTGCTGATTCTTTTTCCGTAACGTTACGGAACTTTACGAATTCCATAACGATACTTGTTTTCCTTCCGTAATGTTACGGAACCTTACGGATTACGTAATCATTCCTTTTTTGGCTTTCGGAATGTTATGGAACCTCACGGATTGGGTAACAATGCTTCCTTTTGATTTCCGGCATGTTACGAAACTTCACAGATCGTGCATGCCATCAAACAATGGTCCCCAGATGAAATTAGGGTATGACAGATATGAATGTGGGGTACCTCATCTCCCACCAAATCTCTATTACTGCATAGCACGATTCCTCTAGACTTGGATTCCCAACCTTGATCACAGCTTTGTGCAAGGCCAGAGGAGTCCAATTAGATTCTAGATCCCTAGAGAGCCTGAGCCCTACCATTAACTTGGCATACATTAAGAAGAACTGTTGGAATCTAGATGATCCAATAGTGACATTTAGAGGGCGAAGGAAGGCTCGGGGTAGGAGATCAAAGGCCCCTACTACTTCAACAGCACCAGAGACAACAACACCTTCTTCATCCACAGCTCCAACACCTCCCAGTTTGACTCCAGCACAGACTCCAACTATTCCTGCTCCACTTTCATTTCATCTTCCAGCTCTTTCATCTTCTAGACCATCAGAGTTTTTATTTACACCAGAGATGCTTCATTCTATGCTCCAAAGCTTACATAGGGGGCAGGCCATTATCATGCAGAGCCTTTAGAGCTTGGGCTTGCCATCCATCATGAGCATAGATGAGTTTAACACATAGGTGGCCTGGCCAAGAGCTGGGGCCTTGGCATCCCAGGAGCTTGAGCTAGAGGAGCCCGCAGCAGCAGCTGAGGAGCCAGCAGAGGGGGAGGATGAGCTCACTCCTCCTTAGCCCTTTTATTATGATGCAGATATACACATGGCTCAGGAGGAGGAAACTTCTCCAGATCCCATGCCAGAGACATCCCTTGCACCAGCTCTTGAGGAGACCTTGCCATCAGTACTAGTTTTGGAGCCTGAGCCCACCATTCAGGATTCATCAGCAGCTACAGTACTGGATCTAAATGAAGATCAGGCACATGATGAGCAGGATGTTTAAATTCTGTTTTGATTTAATTTCTGAAAATTATGAACAATTTAGTTATCAATTATTTAATTGCTTTATGTCTTAGTCATTTAAATTTCAATCTTTTGAAATTCCAATTATTTTAGTGTTGTTGAATGCTAGTACAAAACTTGTATAGTTCCCCAATTTATGGTTATTTTGTAGTAATTTGTAAATAAATCTTGTTTTATTCTTCAAGCTGTCTCTAGAATATTATCCATTGGATTTAATGATGAAATCTGTTCAATTTCAGGTTAAATGAGGCTAAATCTTTAAGTGCTAAAAGTGGTAGTTGCGCTCAGCTCACCATTTGGGCTTAGCGCGCATCCATTGCTAAGCGCAGCTTCAGCACATTTAGCACAATAGAAGAATCTGGAAGAGCATCAATATCAAGGTCGCGCGCTAAGGGCGAGATCAGTGCGCTAAGTGCAACGGTTGTCTTCATCCAGGCTCTGCGCATGACTGGCGCTAAGCTCAAATCCACTTACTCGCGCTAAGCATGAGGGTGGCGCTAAGCGCAACGTCGTCATGGGTTCAGAGCCTATTTAAAGTTGTTTTGTGCAGAATTAGGGTAACAATCCAGAGAATCACTATCATAGAGCACACCATAGTGCCTATTTCAAGAAAAGAGCTCTAGAGGCAGCAAGAGGAGCGACTTTTGCAAAGAGACCTAGGTTTTGTAATTAGAGAGAGATTAGTGAGTTGCAGAGTGATTGTGAGATGCTGAGAAGAGGAGGAGGGATCCCCCTTCTTGTGTAAGGAGTAGTTATTCTCTACTCTTAATCTCATTTGTGTCAGGGTTTTTCTGTATGGCTGGCTAAACACTCTTCTTGGGAATTTCTAAGGAATAGCTGATGTAATTATGTTAATATCTAATTGATTGTGTTTCCTGTGTTCAATGCTTCTTTCAATGCTTAATTTCTGCATGCTCTTGGTCTGATCACCCATTTGTATGTCTAGTTAGGTGACTTTAGCATTGAGAAATGTACTGTTGCCTTAGAACTTCATAGAAGCAGGATTGAAACTTAGTCCAACAAGTAGGATCTGAGGATTAAGTTTTAGTTTTCTTAATATGTTGTGATGATAATGTTGTTTAATTTAAGCCAAGTCCAACAAGAGGGATCTGAGGATGAAGCTTAGGTTAAATTAGTCTAAACTTACGTAATCTGTTTAAGCTGAGCCTAGTCTTAAATGAGGGATCTGCGGACGAAGCTTAGTTTAAATTAGTCTAAACCTACATGGGCTGCTTAAGTTGAGCCTAGTCCAACAAGATGGATCTGAGGACGAAGCTTGAGTTAAGCTAGCCTAATGAGGGATCATGGTTTAGTACTTTAGGCTACAACATAGAACACAAAAGCATGATTGATTAGAGAAATATCTTTATATGCATCAGCTTGTTTGTTAGAGAGACCCAATACTTTTACCTACTACTGTCAATCTTACTTGCATTTTTACTATTTTTAGCCTAGACTTAGTTTAATTATGTTCTAAACCATCAATTATCAATGTTTCTTTCAACAATGCCTTATTTCTGAATTTAACCCTGTCTAATACTAGTTCCCTGAGTTCGATACTCGAATTCATCCGTTTTAATTTTAAATACTTGACGATCCGGTGCGCTTTCCGGTGAATCAGATTTCCCTTGAACATATTTGTATAAAGAAAAATTGGACCAAAAAGTAACTGCAGGGGAAATCCAACAATCTCCATGGTGGAAAATCACCATTGAAGGACCTCATTGAAGCTTAAAGATCCAGCTTCCATAGAAGCTTTTCAAGCAAACTTCCATCACTCTATTTCTCATTTACTATGTCCAATGCCACACGAGCCAAATCACAGTCCGTGTTCTACGCCATAACAAATTAAAAGGAATTATATTTTGAAAATTGTTTGAAAGGGTAAAAACATTTATAAAATCAATTCACCCCCTCTTGGTTTATGTTTCTTATGCCACTATTCCTAACATTGTGGTTGTTTAGACATATCTTTCTTCACAAACCATTGCTACAATGCAACTTCTTATGATCCCTTAAGGGAAGAAAAATCATAGTGGTCTTGGACCATGATTTCATTCTATCTTAGGAGAAGAATTCAGAATAATTTTTGTTTGACAGATTGTTTTTCTATTGATCATCCCTAAATTCTTTACATCGTTCAGCTAAAACCCAATTCCTAAAGCGATGAAAAATATACTGAAACAAATACAAAAATATAAAAGACAGAAATAAAAACCAAATTGTAACATAAATCAAGTTGCCTCCCAAGAAGTGCTTGTTTAACTTCCCAAACCTAATGGATAAAAAATATAAATAAATTTTCCCACTTTAACCAACAAGTTTTCCACTATACCTCACAAATAAGTAGGATTCGTGTCTAGAAGCGAACGAGAAATGTTATTGGGTTTGGGTTCTTGTAACCCCAACTTCATATAAAAAAAATAAGGAATTAGATTAATGCTACCACCTAGATCACATAAAGCTTTATCAATTTGCAAGTTGCTGATAGTACAAGGGACTGAAAAACTCCCTGGATCTTTAAGCTTAGGTGGAAACTTCCTTAAAACCACAGTATAGCACTCTTGGTTGAGGCCAATTTGCAAGTTTGTCAACTTTTCCTTATTTGAAAGAATTTATTTTAAATAATTGGCATACTTTGGCACCTTCTTAAGCATGTCATCAAATCAAGCAAACTACATATCTTTGAGGGAAATCGACACTTACCTAAGGAGGTGTGATATGAACATGGAAATGAAACGGATCACCTTGAGGTGTTTAGACTTAGAAATTGGCTTCGTTTTCTTTTAGAGAAGGATATTGACGCCACACTCAAAAAATAGTTGGGAAGGTGAGTGATAAGTCATAGATTTGATCGCCACAAGTTGCCTTGATAATATCATATTCAAATCTTTACCCAAGAACCAAGGGAAGCTCTCACAAAAAGGAGAAAACTAAAACTTTTATTCAAACTCAAATCTGCCTCAAAGCTACAAAGTTCCTACTATTTATAGGCTAGGCTTCCTTCCAAACATCCCATTAAAAAATAATTTCCACTTAGAATTAAATTCCCACTAACATTAAATATCCACTAGCTATAAAATCCCACTAACCACTATAATAACTTGAGAAGAATAAAAACACAAAACTAACCTAAAGATGTCAACAACAATCTGAATTTATTACATGAAAATAAAATACGAAAATTGAAGAAAAATTAGAAAATGGGCCATAATTAATTCTTTAGACGAAAAGCTATGTAATCTATTCAAATAAACTCTAGCCCATAGATTAATCTTGAGTATAAACTCTTGGGCTCATTGTGCTCTTCAAATTATTATCTTTAAGTTTGCTGAATTTATCTTCAATTTCTACAAACAATACAATTATTGGTTTGGGCACTTGGATTACTAAGCTTTGGAATTCTTTTTTGGTTTTGCTTTGGTTATTAGGCCTTTCATCCATTGCAAAAGATATTTGAGGTCATTGGACCCTGGCAAGATCATACATATCATTCCCTTCTTCTTCAAAAAGATTCACCCTCAAAACGAGTTCATCATCTATATGAAAGAAAGTGAAGTCAACATCAATAAAAGTGACATTGACTGAAGGTTATAAGCAGTATCGTTGATCTTTTCAACCACTGGAAAAGGACAATGCCCCTTGGTTGCAACATCAAGTGCCTTTGAAAACTCAATTTGATATTCATTTGATGCTTCGCTTTTCTTCTTTTGAAACAATTCTTCAAATCAACCAGATGATCTTGACAATCAAACAATGGGTTAGAATAAAAATAAGAGTAGTCATACTTCTCTTCATCCTTTGCTCATTCTTTTTCACTTTCTTTTTAAATTATTTCTCTTTCTCTAATCTCTTTTTCTTTCATTTCTTTTTCTTGAATATCTTTTTCTCTCATTTCATTTTCTTTTTCCCTCAACTCATTTTTTCTTAACTCATTCTCTTTCATCTTTTTTCTTTTAGCTCATTTGTCAATGTCTTCCATCTTGGGCATTGGGAGGTCATATGCCCTTTTCTTGAACACATGAGACATTCAAGTTCCATACTTCTAGTAGGATGAATAGATGTAGTGAGTTTTGCACTAGTAGAGATACCTTCCCTCTTTTGTTTGGTCCTCCAACCTAACCTTTCATCTCTCTCATTAGCTCTTCTTATTCTCTCTTCTTCTATATGTCTCCTTTGATATTCTCTTGGAACATATGATGTAAGCTTGCTTGTGAAGCTTCTATGGAGGTTTTATCTTTAAGCTTCAATGGTGATTTTCCACGATGGAGATGCAGCGGAAGTCAAAGGAGAAAAGGAGAGGGGAGGCACCATCCACTAGGGAATAAGCCATGGAAGAAGGAGCTTCACCACCAAGAATGTGCCTTGGATAAGAAGCTTGAAGAGGATGCTTTAATGGAGGAAAAGAAAGAGAGAAGGGGGGAGCACGAAATTGAAGGAATAAAAGAGGGAAAGAAGTGGAACTTTGAAGTGTGTCTCATAAGACTTTCATTCATCAAAGTTACAACAAGTGTTACACATGCTTCTATGTATAGACTAGGTAGCTTCCTTGAGAAGCTTTCTTGAGAAAACTTCCTTGACAAGGCTAAAACCCTATAATAGCTAAGCTCACCCCCATGACAAAATACATGAAAATACAAAAAAGTCCCTACTACAAAGACTACTCAAAACGCCCTGAAATACAAGGCTAAAACCCTATACTACTAGAATGGCCAAAATACATGGCCCAAAAGAAGATAAAAACCTATTCTAATATTTACAAAGAAGAGTGGACCCAACCTTGGCCCATGGGCTCAAAAATCTACCCTAAGGTTCATGAGAACCCTAAGGCCTTCTTTATCAGCTCTACCCTAATCCTCTTGGAGCCTCTTGCTCATGGCTCTAGTAACTGGTCCTTTCCTAGGGTGGATTGCATCATCCCCTCCCCCTTGAAGAGGATTTGACCTCAAATCTGTTGGTTCCTCCTCCTCTATATTAGCTCCACCTGCAAAAGGAATTAAATCATAAATATTAAAAGTGGTGTTGGCTCCATACTCTCTTGGGAGGTCCAACCTATAGGCATTATTATTGATCCTCTCCATGACGTGAAAAGGTCCATCCCCTCTAGGGCTAAGCTTGGATTTCCATTTAGTAGGGAATCTATCCTTCCTAGGATGGAGCCAAACCCAGTCCCCTTCATTAAGAACTAGCTCTTTTCTTCCTCTATTGCCCTTAGTTGAATACACCTTTGTTTGGTTCTCTATGTGGTCTTAACCCTCTCATGCAACTTCTTTACAAACTCTGACCTAGATTCCCCTTCTTTATGTATAAAAGAAGTGTCAAGTGGAAGGGGAATGAGGTCTAAGGGTGTTAAGGGATTGAACCCACAGACAACCTCAAAAAGGGATTGCTTGGTGGTTCTATGAACCCCCCTATTGTAGGCAAATTCTACATAAGGAAGATACTCATCCCAAGACTTATGGTCGCCTTTTAGAAGAGCACTTAAAAGGTTGGATAAAGACCTATTCACTACCTCTGTTTGCCCATCAGTTTGTGGATGACAAGTGGTAGATGTAAGAAGCTTAGTTCCTAGCTTAGCCCATAATGTTTTCTAGAAGTGGCTAAGGAACTTAGCATCTTTATCTGACACAATGGTCCTAGGCAAACCATGGAGTCTCAAAACTTCCCTAAAAAGGAGTTTTGAGATGTGGGAAGCATCATCCACCTTGTGGCATGGTATAAAGTGTGGCATCTTGCTAAACCTATCCACCACCACAAAGATAGAGTCTACACCTCATTGGGTTCTAGGGAGCCCAAGGACAAAGTCCATACTAATGTCTACCCAAGGTGCCGATGGAATGGGTAAGGGTGTGTACAGCCCATGAGGCATCACCCTAGACTTGACTTGTAAACAAGCCACACACCTAGTGCAATGCTTATGGACATCTTTCTTCATATGGGGCCAATAGAACTTTTCTTTTAGAAAGACAAGGGTTTTGTCTATCCCAAAGTGGGCCATGAGCCCACCCTCATGGCTCTCCTTCACAAGTAATTTCCTGATGGTTCCTTGGTGTGTGCAAAGCTTTCCTTCTTTGAACAAATACCCCTCATCCAAATAGAATTCATCTTGGGCCTTTTTCCCACAACTCTTGTAAATGGGAGAAAAATGTTCATCTAAAGCATACAAGTCCCTAATGTTATCAAATCCTAAATTTTGAGCTCTTAGGGAGCAAAACAATGTGTTTCTCCTAGAGAGGGCATCAGCTACCACATTTGTTTTTCCCTTTTTGTATTTGATAACATATGGAAATTGCTCTAGGTACTCTACCCATTTTGTGTGCCTTTTGTTTAACTTGCTTTGCCCTCTAATGAACTTAAGTGATTGATGATCTCTATGAATGACAAATTCCTTGGAAACAAGGTAATGTTCCCAAGTTCGGAGCGCTCTTATTAAGGCATAAAGCTCTTTATCATAGGTGGGGTAGTTGAGGGTGGCACCATGAAGTTTTTCACTAAAATAAGCAATAGGGTTCCCACCTTGTAACAAAACAGCTCTAACTCCCACTCTGGAGGCATCACATTCTATCTCAAAAGTTTTAGAAAAGTCAGGAAGAGCTAGAACAGGTGCCTTAGTAAGCTTTTCTTTTAGCAAAGCAAAGGCTTGCTCTTGTTTTTCACCCCAGGTAAATGCCACATGCTTCTTTACCAGCTCATTGAGAGGTGAGGCAATTGTAGAGAAATGAGGAACAAACCATCTATAGATGCTTGCTAACCCATGGAAGCTCCTAATATCTCCCACATTTTTTGGGGTGGGCCATTCTTGGATGGCCTTGATTTTCTCAGGGTTGACTTGGACCCCATTTCTACCAACTACAAATCCTTAGAAAACTATACTATCTACACAAAAGGTACACTTCTCTATATTTTCATAGAGGGTGTTTTTCCTAAGGACTGAAAGAACTTGCATAAGATGTCCTAAGTGATCATCAAGGCTCCTACAGTACACTAAAGTATCATCAAAATAAACAACTAGAAATCTACCTATTAAATCACTTAAGACATAATGCATAAGCCTCATAAAGGTGCTTGGTGCATTAGTGAGCCCAAAAGGCATCACTAGCCATTCATACAAACCAAACTTGGTCTTGAAAGCGGTTTTCCACTCATCATCATTTTTCATCCTGATTTGGTGATAACCACTTTTAAGATCAATTTTTGAAAAGATGTTGGCACCATGCAACTCATCAAGTAAATCATCAAGTCTAGGAATGGGGTGCTTATACTTTACACTAATGTTGTTGATGGCTCGACAATCTATACACATTCTCCACGTACCATCCTTTTTGGGCACCAACAACACTGACACAGCACAAGGGCTTAGACTCTCTTGGACCCAACCCTTCTCCAACAAATCTTTAACCTGAGACTCTATTAGGAAGGCTTGCTCCTAGGACCAAATCTATTTGATGTTCTATTCCCCTTAAAGGAGGTATCCCAGGGGGTATCTCTTTGGGAAATATGTCACCAAATTCATGTAAGAGTTCTTGGACCTTTGAAGGTAAGGTCACAAATGTAGGAATTTTGGCAGTGCTAAGGGATGTTTCCCTTGATAGGAGAAGGTAGAAAGATTATTTAAGAAGGAGTGTTCTTTTAATATCACCTTTTGTTGCAAAATGGTTTTCCTTCTTGTCGTAACCTACCCTTCGGCGGGAGGGCGACACGTGACTCGCGAGTGCGTCTGCCAAGAAAGGAATACGCGCGAAGTCGCCACCAACGTTTATTTGAGGAAAACGTTGGAAAAACCAGAAAAGACGTGGTCTACGAACTTTAAATGAAAGGTTCGGGAGTTGTATTTACACATGGGGAAGGTATTAGCACCCCACACGTCCGTCACAAGGGACGACAACCTTTAATCAAATGTGCAAATATGACTTCAATTTATCTTCCCCTTTTTCAAGTTCTTATGTCTTTATATGCCTTTTATATTTTTTATCTTTTTGTGGTCGACGAGGGTGTTTCCCTTGCTCCTACGTATTCCTCAATTGTGTTAAGGAAATCAGACCTACGTAGTTCTTTGTGAACAAAGTGTTTGGTTAAGTTATTTTTTTTATCCTTTTTTGCGAGATATGTTTTTATTGAATGAAAGGTCATTTAAGGTGTTGGACCATTAAACAATCTTTCGATTCTTTTGAAAAGAAAGAAAACATTAAGGCATTGGACCATTAATGATCTCTTTATTTTTGAAAGAGGTAATAAAGTTACGTGTTGATTTTAGGTTTTTTTAGAAATCTATGTTTAAACAATAAAGGTGGAAAAGACCACTTTAAGGCGTTGGACCTTAAAAATGGCTTTTTTAGGTGATGAAAAAAACTTGACTTATGAATTGATTTTAGCCTTAGTTTCACTTTGGTTATTAGTCGATTCGATTAAGAAAGGGAAATCCCAAAGAAAACGTCCGATTGATTTTTTTTTTTGATTTATTTTACTAAAGATATTTTTTTATTGTTATATTATTATTTTGCCTCTTTTTGGTTTTCAACGTGGTTACGACATGACCGAACGGTCGAAATTCATTTTAACAGAAATTAAAGGATGTTACAATACAAATGATTGCTGGAAATTTATTTTATTTTTTATTAGGCGAGAAAATGACTTAAATAAATGACTAAAGCACATGAAAAGGGGGTACGGAAAGTAAATGAAATGAAAATAAAAGCACACGAAACAATTTTTCTCACTAATTTTAAGTGAATCTCCGATACCAGGAGGGTTGAACATTTTTGTTCTTCCCTCCTTCCCCTATTTATAGGAAAAGGAAGGAGAAGCTTGCCACCCAGCTCGCCCAGGCGAGCTCAGTTGCTTCCTCCAGAAGGCACCGCCTTCTGGAGAACATCCTGGAAAGCCCAAATGGGCCTGGTTGCTATTTGCACCCCCTTTTTACTAAATACACCCCTTGCCTTTTTTGCTGATTCTTTTTCCGTAACATTACGAAACTTTACGAATTTCGTAACGATACTTGTTTTCTTTCCGTAATATTACGAAACCTTAAGGATCACGTAATCATCCCCTTTTTGGGCTTCCGGGATGTTACAGAACTTTATGGATTGCGCACTAACACTTCCTTTCGAATTCCAGCATGTCACGGAACTTCATGGGTTGTGCAACAATGCTTTCTTCTAACTTCCGGCATGTCATGGAACTTCACGAATTGCCTAACGATGGGTGCCAAGTACCTTGAAGTAGTCAAACGAGGGTCACATCCCAACAACGGATGGTCCTCGGATGAAATTAGGGTAGGACAGTTGCCCCTCTTTACTTGTCTTTTATTGGAGATAAAAGGGAAGTAAAGATAAGACACTAATTTCGTTCGAGCGAAACACCATTCGGCCGGTGAAACTCCCTGCCAGCGGAACTTGCAAAAATTTTGAAAGTGATCAGTACCGACGACCTACATCATCCTGATACTGTCGAATTCGTTCGTCTTGGTTGACAAAAGGTGTGCAGAATGACCATAATTTGTCTCCCCCCACCTCTTGACTTCCTGTTCCTGAATGACAAAGGGCGCAGAATTTGTCTCTGCGCGTTTATCACTCAACTTGCGAAATCTGAATGACAAAGGGCGTAGAATTTGTCTCTGCGCGTTTATCACTCATCTTGCTGCTCATGAATGACAAAGGGCGCAGAATTTGTCTCTGCGCGTTTATCACTCATCTTGCTGCTCCTAAATGACAAAGGGCGCAGAATTTGTCCCTGCGCGTTTATCACTCATCGAGCGTGCGGATGACCGCATGTCATCGGGTCCACCGCCTCTGGATGAAAAAAGGCGCAGAAGATGACGTTAGTCTGTGCGTGCTATCATGCTTTGAGTCTTAGAGATAGCAAAAGAAAGTTTAAAAGTGCAAGACCAAATGGTTCCTGCATGTCATCGGGCCCGCCGCCTCTAGATGACAAAACGTGTAGAAGACGATGTTAATCTTTGCGTGCTATCATGCTTTGAGTCTTAGAGATAGCAAAAGAAAGTTTAAAAGGGCGGGACCAAATGGTTCCCGCATGTCATCGGGCCCGCCACCTCTGGATGACAAAAGGCGCAGAAGACGACATTTGTCTCTGCGTGCTATCATGATTTGAGTCTTAGAGATAGCAAAAGAAAGTTTAAAAGTGCGGGACCAAATGGTTCCCACATGTCATCGGGCCCACTGCCTCTGGATGACAAAAGGCGCAGAAGACGACGTTAGTCTCAGCGTGCTATCATGCTTTGAGTCTTCGAGATAGCAAAAGAAAGTTTAAACGGATAACCGCTTAGGTATTTCCGCCTGTCACATGACTTCAAGGTCAGTATGACAGAGATTGTGGGGCGGACGACAAAAGCGAGGCTCTTACTCCTACATATCCTCAATGAGGAACTCAGACTTACGTAGTTCTGGATAACTTGTGAGACTAAAAATAGTCTTGGTGTTTTCTTCACTAAAATGCGAACATGGTTTAGTAAAGAGACAAAACTTCCAACTAATCAGAGCAACATATGCTTTTCGGATGAAAAACAATGTGTCTATCGGGGAAGGGGAGTATGCTGATGAAATCTTCTCATAACCATAAATGAGATTTTGGATGTTAGCATTTCGTTTCTAAATGACCATTTAGAGGAAACACTGGGTTCAACAAAAATAGAAGAAAGTGTATCAATCTCACACAGGTAAGTGTTTCATCCTAATTCCGAACCATAGATATGCCATGACTTGATTTTGCAAATTATTTCCTATCAAATCAAAGATTACATGCGTGATCATGGATCAATAGGACTTTTTCTTGGGAATGGGGTTTTTTGGTGGGAACTTTGGCTTTGAGTGTTCTTGGCCTTTTCCTTTTCTGTTTTTGTTTAGTGTTAGGTGAACAAGTCACCGACACACAGGATTTTGGTTGGCAATCAAAGGGAGAGGACCACTTTAGATCGTGGTTTCCTTTCATCTTTTTTTTTTTATTTACTTGGTGACAATTCTGTATTGTTCAGATGTTGTCTGGTCCAAAGACCTTTCTGCATATTTCTTCTATTTTCTTTCGATCCTTGATCGGGAATTTTCTTTCTTTTCTATTTTTTTTTTGCTTTCTCTCAATCTTTGATTGAGAATTTTCTCTTTTTGCTTTCTTCTGATTCTTTGATCGAGAACTTTCTTTTCTTCTTTTCTTTTTTTTTGTTTTCTTTTGAGGGCAAGGTTTATGGTGAGTTGGGACTTTGGCTCAAGGCTTGTAGAATGGATGGACATGATATATGTCAGAGTGTTGGTCTGGTTTAGGGATAAAAGGGGATGTCCCACATTATTTCCATGACACAAATGCAACAATGATGATTTGGAAATTTTATGCAAAACTAGTCATGCATGCACCTATGTGGACACTCAAGTGTCGAAAAAAATTTTGGTCATGTGACGCTAGGGCTCATGATTCATTTTCTCTACTTTAGTCAACCCAGTGTTTCCAAAATATGTTCTTTTATCAATTTGTGCATTCATCCGAATCTATTTTGGGTGTTCGAAAAAACTTTCACAGCATTTACCCTTCAAATGTATACACTTTTTTTTTCAAAAACTAGTTATGATCAATGAATTTTTTAAAGAAAAGTTGGAAGTTATCTCTTTTCACAAGCATGTTATTTTTTAGCTACACAACTTTTTATTTTTATTTATTTTCTTTTTTTCTTCCTTCTTCTTTTTCCATGAGGTATTTTGCTACCTAAATATATGTATATTTTTGTGAGGTATTTTGCTATATACGTGCGTGTCCAAGGTATCTTATTACCTAAACATACATATATATGTTTTGTGAGATATTTTTGCTATATACATGCGTGTCCAAGGTATCTTGCTACCTAAACATACATATATATGTTTTGTGAGATATTTTTTCTATATACATGCATATCCAAGGTATCTTGCTACCTAAACATACATATATATATTTTGTGAGGTATGTTTGCTATATTCATGCATATCCAAGGTATCTTGCTACCTAAACACACATATATATATTTTGTGAGGTATGACTACCTTTCGAGCTTGTGCTTGTTTTATTCAAATTCCTAGGATCATGAGCAACTAGGTGTGTCCTACTATGACTTGAGAAACAAAAGTGATCAAATAACAAGCAGAAATTTAAAAGTTACTAGGTTGCCTCCTAGTAGCGCTTCTTTAACGTCTTGAGCTAGACGCGTGATGACTTGCCAGCCACGGACCTAGTACTTTGCTTACCTTTGGCTTTGGACTTGGTTGCCTATTGGTCGGCCATGTGTCGTAGGCAATACTCTAACCTTTTGGTGGATGAGCTGAGGGGCTCTGGAGGTGGCGGCGGTGCATTTGTTGCCTGTTGTTGGCCATCCCCAGGCTGTTGTGGTGTCTCTTGCCCTCTGCCTGTCTGGGGGCGCAATACTTCTTGATGAAAGCTCGGTTAGTAGGAGGCCTGATGACCTTGCTGGGGATGGCGGGTACTCCGCAGAATTGACAGAGGCCCGTAATTAGAGCTGGAAACCCCAGGACCCTGTTGGACTTCTTTGGGTCCACTGGGTGTCCTGCAGGCGCGATCCCTGCAAACAATGAATGACATCAGAAATCAGTTTGAACCATATGCATACTTACCTATGTCGTGATGGCATGACCTTGTCGGGTGGTACGGGCACCCTGTAGGACTGATAGAGGCCTGTAACTAGAGCTGGAAACCCCAGGGCCCTGTTGGACTTCTCCGGGTCCACTGGGTGTCTTGTGGGCGTGACCCCTGCAAATAGTAGATGGAATTAGAAATCAGTTGGAAATAATGCATACCTACCTTTGTCGGGACGACACAGACCAACTGATACTTCCATAGGGGGAGATCAACATTACGGCCGCTGGGTAGAATTTTGCTAAGTAGCAATGTCATCCATATCTGTGTAAGAGTGGTCATGTTGGTGCGCATGATCTGCACTCGTCTCTTTGTAGTGGCATGGGTGAAATCTTGCCCCGGTATGCATAGTAGCTGCGGGATAGCCTCCTCCTTTGGTTGTACTTGCATAGTTGGCCCTCCTCCAATATCAGGGGGTGGCCCAGGAAAAAGAATTGATAAAGGGAAACTACTGGCCCCTTAACCGGGAGCATAAGTCTCGGTTAAGCATTAAGGGCAGAGGACCTTAAATTACCTTAAGGCATGGATATGGAGCCCACTGAAAGTGAGGACGCGTAGCCCTCTAAAGGCGAGGGAGTGTGCAGCCCTCTGAAGGCGAGGACGTGTCGCCCTCTAAAGGAGAGGGTGTGTAGTCTGAAGGCGAGGGCGTGCAGCCCTCTAAAGGCGAGGGCGTGTAGCCCTTTGAAGGTGAGGACATGCAACCCTCTGAAGGCGAAGGCGTGCAGCCCTCTGATGGTGAGGGCGTGTAGCCCTCTAAAGGTGAGAACATGCAGCCCTCTGAAGGCGAGGACGTGTAGTCCTCTAAAGGCGAGGACGCGTAGTCCTCTAAAGGTGAGGGCATGCAGCCCTCTGAAGGCGAGGACGTGTAGTCCTCTGAAAGTGAGGGCGTGCAACCCTCTAAAGGTGAGGACGTGTAGTCCTCTGAAGGTGAGGGCACGTAGTCCTCTGATGGCCAGGATGCATAGTCCTCTAAAGGTGAGGGCATGCAGCCCTCTTAAGGTGAGGACGTGTAGTCCTCTGAAGGTGAGGACATGTAGTCCTCTGATGACGAGGACGTGTAGTTCTCTGAAGGTGAGGGCGTGCAACCCTCAGAAGGTGAGGACGTGTAGTCCTCTGAAGGTGAGGGCAGGCAACCCTCTGAAGGTGATGACGTGTAGTCCTCTAAAGGTGAGGACATGTAGTCCTCTGATGGCGAGGACGTGTAGTCCTCTAAAGGTGAGGGCGTGCAACCCTCTGAAGGTGAGGACGTGTAGTCCTCTGAAGGTGAGGACATGTAGTCCTCGGAAGGTGAGGGCGAACAGCCCTCTGAAGATAAGGGTACTAGTACCCAAGGGTCCACCCTTATGAGAAAGCAAGAGATTGACTCATTGAGAGGTCCGATCATTCCAAATTCAAAAGATTGGACATTAGATGTAGGAAATCTATGCAGTTAACATGATTTTTAGGGATGCAGATGCATGCAACCTTTGTCATGAAATTTGGTAAATGCAGACTTCATATGAAACAATGCGATGTAATGGAAAATTGTACCATGACATTCTTTCCCTATTTTGTGATTTTGATTTTGATTTAATTTAATTATTTTGGAAAACACAAATTGACTGTCCTTTTGAAAGAGGTGATAATTCATGCAACCTTATCCTATCTTTTGCAACTCTCTTCGGGAACTCCCTCATAGTGTATGTTCTGTTTGATTTAGTCACTTGACCATTTTGGAGTGACGGCAATGGAGCCGTTTGACGTTTAATCAATCCATATAAATTCCAGGGTTTGTCCCTTTTTTTTGTTTAAAAACATCGACGGGTGAGAATTTTTTATCTGCCCCTATGTTCACTTGAGGCTCATGCACGATGCCCCTCATTGCCCCAGTGTAAGGCTTTGAGGTACCAATTGTTATCTTTCATCATGACCTTGTAGCTGGGAACCTATTGGGTGAGAACTTCTAATCTGCCCCTAGGTTTACTTGAGGCTCATGCATGGTGCCCCTCATTGCCCTAGTGTAAGGCTTTGAGGTACCAATCGTTGTCTTTCGTCATGACCTTGTAGCAGGGAACCTATTGGGTGAGAACTTCTAATCTGCCCCTAGGTTTACTTGAGGTTCATGCACGATGCCCCTCATTGCCCCAGTGTAGGGCTCTGAGGTATCCATCTTTGTTTTCACAACCTAGTAGCAAGGAAGAATGAAAGAAGCGGTTGATTCTTGCAAAAAGAATTTTCCAAGGACGAGAAATAGTTGAAGGATTTTTTCAATCGACGGATTAAGTCAAATGACTCCTATTCTTGATAACTCACTTCTCTCTAAAAAGACAAAATTTCTGGAATGATAAAATGAGGTCACATGAATGTCTATATTTTTACTTGAAAACACAGTCAATCAAATGCTTTTTTTTTCTTTTTGAACTTTTCTGCTTTACTCATTGTTTACGGCACCCCACCAACGTGCAGGACGAGTAATCTCTTATTGAACAGTCTTGGAAGTCAACACTCACGAGAACAAGTCGCTTTGAGCAAACAAACCAATGGGTTACAGTCACATTCCGGTGGAAGTTGAATAAGCAAAGATGTGTTTGTGAAAGGATGAGAGAGACAAGGATGTCAAATTCATCCATTTTAGCATTGTAACTATGGTTTACAATAATGGCATAAACTTGAAAATCCTGATGAGTCATTAGAGACATCTAACAACAGCTTTCAAAATTGCCCCATGTGTGGTGTCGTTTGTCAATGTTAGGATTCACAAGTGATTCTCCTCAAATTCTAGCCAGCCCGCATCAATTAGATTTTTACCTTATGCGTCTGGGCCCTACAATGCTCAATGGAATGCCCTGGGGCTCCTCCATGATAAGCACACGTTGCGTTCGAGTCGTATCCTCAGAGAAATGGAGGTTGAGGAACCTTGGTTGGGGTTATGACTACTATTGAATTATTGAGTAGATATAGGATCAAGTTAGCATAAGACACCGGAATTGTGGTGAATTCTATAGGTCTTTTCGCTGCAAAATTCATTTCTTGGTTGGTGCTTTGGGTTTGTGCCAAAGGTGGTGTTTAGCATTGGTTGTGTGGAAGGTGGGTTTTGTGGTTGATTTAGGGATGGCCTTTGTGGATAGTTGGGTGGTGGGTAAGGTGAAGGGTTGTTATTGGCTGAGTAATGACATTGTTGGGTTGGTGGGAAACTTGGCCATGTAGGAACGACAATCGCAGCATGGGTTTCTCCCTCCTTCTCATCCTTTTTATTTGCCCCAATTTTCTCATTCATCAAAGTAGGATGATCAAATTTGCCTCTTTTCAGACCCACTTTGATCCTTTCGTTGGTGAAAACTAAATAAGCAAAGCTTGAAGGTGTGTAGCCCACCATTTTTCATAGTAGAACATTGGTAATGTGTCTACTATCACAGTTATCATCTCCCTTTTCGTCATTGGGGGTGCCACTTGGGCTGCCAGGTCTCTCCACCTTTGGGCGTATTCTTTGAAGGATTCATGCTCCTTTTTTGCACATGTTCTGTAGTTGCATCCTATCCGGAGCCATATTAGAATTGTACTGATACTGCCTAACAAAGGCAACCATTACATCCTTCCAAGAATGGACTCGAGAAGGTTCCAAGTTAGTGTACTAAGTAACAGCTACCCTAGTAAGACATTCTTGGGAGAAATGTATCAGCAGTTTCTCATTTTTTGCGTATGCCCCCATCTTTCGACAATACATCTTTAGATGGTTCTTGGGGCAAGTAGTCCCCTTGTACTTGTCAAAGTCCGACACCTTGAACTTGGGAGGGGTGATGATATTGGGTACTAGGAACAACTCTTATAGGTTAGCAAAGGCACAATCTTCACCTCCTTCAATGGCTCTGAGCCTTTCCCCTAGATGATCCAACTTTTCCATTTTTGCCATAGCATGAGGGTTTTTACCCATTGTGGAATGCAAGAGGTGTGGTTGTGGGTGATACTGAGGGCCCTCCAATGTGTTTTGCAGGGGTATATCACCAACTGTTTGCCCTTCAGTGGCATATCCGAGGCAAGGCTCGAAGTCGGCTAGATTGTGGTGGGGAATTTCATGTGTCTCCCCCACGGTTTAAGGGACATGTTCATGATCAGTTTGGGGTTGTTGTCTCTCAATGAGTATGGGAGCAGAGTTATTGACATCCTCATTGGGAGTGTATGCCACGTTGGGTGGTGTATAGTTGGGAGGCAAGCCATATGGTGGGAAGGCATGCTTGTTTTGAATTTGCGCATAAATAGGGTTCATTTGGCCTACCCTAGCTGAGGTTGGATGATTCATTTGGTTGAGGCCAGATGGGGGCATCGGGTTCACCTTAGCAACAGCGCTGGTAGCGATAACTGCAACCGCATTGGCTTCCATTATCTTCTTCATGCTCATCATGGCCTCCATCATTGTGGCCATTTGCTCTTTCATGGCCTTCATGTCGGCCTTCCTCTACTCTTGCACCTCCACTACTTCACTCATTACTCTAGCTCTAGCACGAGTTCGGTAAGGGCGCCGTAAAGTATGTTTTTTTCTTTTTGATAACAATGATTAAGTTCATTTTTTTTCAAGGAAAGAATGCAATGAGCAATGCAACCAATGAAAAGCATGGATGTATGTGAATGATGCACAGTTGAAGTATTGCAAATTTTGACGCAGGATATGGGGTTGGATCAATTTAGATTTTTGACATGGTCCATGACATCTTTGTCAAGGCGAAACTGGAAGTAACAAGGACATCAACAGTCCTAAATGTGTTTGGCAGTAGACAAAGCTGCGATGTAACCCGATCCATCTTTTGCCCCAATTTTTGCAAGATGGTTACTTCCATTCTTGACCTTGACTTGATGAACCTTTTTCATAAAAGCATGAGCTTGGTTCAACCCCGTAATCTAAGGGATGGCAATTTTGATCGCCAATACTTCGACAACATTTCATAGAGATGAAAGACTCGGGAATACGTATGCTATGCATGGAAAATGTAATGATGAGATTGAAATACCCGAAGAAACATCATTTCCTAGTTAATCATGCATTAGGTACCATGCTCAATCATTTTGTTTTGTTGTTGTTTTTTTTTTTTTTTGCAGAGGAAAATGCAAGGATCATGCATGAGCGAACATGAAAACAAAAGGTATGCAGTTTGTAGAACAAAAAGTATGTTGAACGCATATGCATGATGATGCAATGACTCATGCAAAATGTGATGCTGGAATATGATAACGGACAAATGCAGGAACGATATGTTCATTATGATGCCATGAAGAGATGCTTATGCGATGCATGATATGAATGCATGCTAGAGATAAAATGTGGGAGTGATTTGATTTGCACTGATCTTTGGAGTAAAAATGCGGGATAAACTCATTTTATTCCTAGCAGTTTCTAATTATATGGGCCATTAAATCTATCATGTGCTGATAATAGCCGAGAAGTCCGTGGATCTCTTCGGGGGCGGAGTAGGTGTCCGCCATCGCCTTGGCCTTGGCTAGCAATCGGGGAAGTTCTTGACTCCCGTTCAAGGTAAGAGCAAATCGGTCCATCCACATTGTTGCCTATTAATGTAATGAGTCGATCACCCTTCCTCTAGCCTCCTTTTCCGCGTACACTTGGGCATACTCGTCCGCCACTCTATACTTGTGGGCCGTGGCTAGATTTAGTTCTTCTTGGTATTTGCTGATGATGGTTAACATGTTGGTCTCTGTCTCCCATAACCGCTGAGATAGGTTTCTTTTGGACCTTGAGCAAACCTTCAACTCATCTTTCAAGATCAAACTGTCCACTCGTGATTGGTCCCTTTCCTCTCTCCGGAGCTTAAGCTCGCTGTTGCTGCCCCACAGAGCCCCTTGGAACTTGTTCCGGTCGTGCTCTTCCCTACGAGCCCTCTTGGTCTCTTGCTCCAAGTCTTTGGTGGTAGCTGTATTTATATCTCTCAGTTCGGCATTCTCCTTTCGGATCTTCAGAACTGCTGATTTGAACCTTTCTTTGACTGTTTGAACTTGCTCGAGTTCTGTCCTAAGGGCCTGCACCTCTTCATCTTCCTTCGGTGCCTCAACTTCCTCCCTTTTAGCGGTTCTCAAACTTGGGAGCCAATCCAAACCTTGCACGTGGGCTCTCAACCACTTACGGTAGCCACTGATGGGCCCATTGTTACTGCCTCTGAGTTCCTTGTCCTTCTTTCGCACCACCTCCCATGCCTTACAGACCTTCTAAAGTGTCTCCACATTGGTCTTATTGAAACCTTGTGAAATGACAGGCGCGATCTCTTCCTCTAGTGGTGCCCCTCTCATAGGGTAGCCAAGTTGCCTTATAGCAAGAACGAGATTGTAGCTGATGCAACCCCTCGTCCCCATCAAGGGAACATTCGGAAATCCTCCGCACGAAATAAGAACTCTGATTCTTCCTTCTTTCCATCGAGGGAACCAGTTGATAGACGCTCCTTCTTTGTTTGCTAAGAGTTGGTCCCAATTTGCACCTCCTTTCTTTGTGCATGAACGGTGACTTTCTAGCGGGCAAGCATGCCTTACCTCTTGGAGAAAAAGGTGTGAAACCAACCATACATAAAGAGATGGAGTACAGCAAACAATCCTCGTACTGCTCTTCTCACACCTTCGGTTGAAGGTGTCATATAGGTCGGCTAGCATAGCGACAACCGGGCTTTCCTTGTGGTCATGATAGGCGAGAAAAGCGTCGATCGCTGCTAGGTCCACCAACCCATCCACATTTGGAAAGAGGACTCCTGCGAAGATCAACAGCGCGAGAATGTCTATGAATGAGGCCCATTTGCCTTTACCTGCCAAGTTTCTTGCTTTTGCCTCCAAATATTTTCTCGGTATTCCAACCACCCCATTTTCGACTTGCTTTCTGTGGTCTAATTCCTGCGTCGAGATTTGGACAATCATAGAAATTCTAGCTAATGAGGGATAGAACCCTGAGAAGAGGTATGGTCTCCTTCCCCCTAGAGGACATCCTAGGATCTCTTCAAATTCTTCTACCATGGGTGATAGCTGGAAGTCCCCAAAGGTGAAGCACCTCAATGGCTGATCATAATACTGGGCGAGGGAAGCAATGGCCTCTGTGGAGACTTCTACCATGGCTAGGTCCTAGATTTTACCGTAAGCTTTGCGAAAAGCTTGCCGCTGGAGCTGACCCATCAATTGCCCTAACTCTTTTAGACTGGTGATCCCTAGGCTCTTGACCTTGACTTGATAGAACCTCTTTTTAAGCAAAGGCGTTTGACTTGATCCCATGTTTTACTAAAGTGAAACAAAATCTAACGCGAATCAAAACTCCGACATCTATCATGGGTGGAATGGATGAATGCGTGAAGAAATGCGTATGATATAGATGCAATTTATGAACACGGGAGCCCGGGAAATTGTCTCCTTCTTAGATACAACGTCTTGGGGTAGCAAAGTGTCCGACGTATGTATTTAAGAAGGTGACACGGACCCTCCGTTGGTTTGCCAAAGACAGGGGATATAGACAGAACCCGTGCATGATGCATATGCGAAAGGCACAACACTGGAATGTACATATTATGACAATATTCACAAAATATAAGCAAAAGGGTACATGACACTTATGCATGGCAGTGTGAAAAATGGCACGCAACGTGTCCGCTCCGTGCCCCTATTCAAGGGACCTATATGGGAGGGAGCTAACAAGGCTTTTAGTGATAATTCCCAAGGTGGTCATATCTCTCTTGATGGTCTCTAGAGGTATCATTCCCTTCGAAGGACATATTGCAGTAGTAGGGACTACTAGCAACAATATGTTATCAAAGAGAAAAACTCTAGATGAGGGTTCACTGTAATCAAGCAAGTCGGAGACCTAGCATGATCACAGATTCACCTCCACTCCTTATGTTCCCATAAACCCGGGTATAGGGCCCTTTTTCAACTCACCGTGTGTGCAAATAGTGTTGGTATTTGTGTGCATCAAATGAATAAATATCTACCTCATGCATACATTTTAAAACGCACTAAAAGCATCAAAGAGTTATATATACAAGAACATAAGAAAAGTAAAGGGAAGCCAACATTGGAGAAAGTCATGATAAAAAATTGCACAAGATTAAATGGTCTAACTCTCTAAAAACAGTCCCCAGCGGAGTCGCCAACTGTCGCAACCTACCCTTCGGCGGGAGGGCGACGCGTGACTCGCGAGTGCGTCTTCCAAGAAAGGAATACGCGCGGAGTCGCCACCAACGTTTATTTGAGGAAAATGTCGGAAAAACCGGAAAAGATGTGGTCTACGAACTTTAAATGAAAGGTTCGGGAGTTGTATTTACGCACGGGGAAGGTATTAGCACCCCACACGTCTGTCACAAGGGACTGCAGCCTTTAATCAAATGTGCAAATATGACTTCCATTTATCTTCCCCTTTTTCATGTTCTTATGTCTTTCTATGCCTTTTATATTTTTTAACTTTATGTGGTCGACGAGGGTGTTTCCCTTGCTCCTACGTATTCCTCAATTGTGTTAAGGAAATCAGACCTACGTAGTTCTTTGTGAACAAAGTGTTTGGTTAAGTTATTTTTTTTATCCTTTTTTGCGAGATATGTTTTTATTGAATGAAAGGTCATTTAAGGTGTTGGACCATTAAACAATCTTTCGATTCTTTTGAAAAGAGAGAAAACATTAAGGCATTGGACCATTAATGATCTCTTTATTTTTGAAAGAGGTAATAAAGTTAAGTGTTGATTTTAGGCTTTTTTTAGAAATCTATGTTTAAACAATAAAGGTGGAAAATACCACTTTAAGGCGTTGGACCTTAAAAATGGCTTTTTTAGGTGATGAAAAAAACTTGGCTTATGAATTGATTTTAGCCTTAGTTTCACTTTGGTTATTAGTCGATTCGATTAAGAAAGGGAAATCCCAAAGAAAACTTCCGATTGATTTTTTTTTTGATTTTTTTTTTAAAGATAATTTTTATTATTATATTATAATTTTGCCTCTTTTTGGTTTTAAACGTGGTTACGGCATGACTGAACGGTCGGAATTCATTTTAACAGAAATTAAAGGATGTTACAATACGAATGATCAGTGGAAATTTATTTTATTTTTGATTAGGCAAGAAAATAACTTAAATGAATGACTAAAGCACAACAAAAGGGGGTATGGAAACTAAATGAAATGAAAATAAAAACACGCGAAACAAATGAGGACCACTAAGGGTACATAGAATGAATTGAAAAGTTTGATTTCGGAAACTTACCGGTTGAAGACCGAAGAACGACGAAGAATGAACGACCAACGACGAAGAACGGTTGAAAATCACCCACGGAAACGTCACGGAAGCATTACAGAAGCGCCTCGGCTTGGATTTTCTTCACGAAAACAATTTTTCTCACTAATTTTAAGTGAATCTCCGATACCAGGAGGGTTGAACATTTTTGTTCTTCCCTCCTTCCCCTATTTATAGGAAAAGGAAGGAGAAGCTTGTCACCCAGCTCGCCCTGGTAAGCCAGGTTGCTTCCTCCAGAAGGCACCGCCTTCTGGAGAACATCCTGGAAGGCCCAAGTGGACCTGGTTGCTATTTGCACCCCCTATTTACTAAATACACCCCTTTCCTTTTTTTGCTAATTCTTTTTCCGTAACGTTACGAAACTTTACGAATTTCGTAATGATACTTGTTTTCTTTCTGTAATATTACGAAACCTTACGGATCACATAATCATCCCCTTTTTGGGCTTTCGGGATGTTACGGAACTTTACAGATTGCGCACTAAGACTTCCTTTCGACTTCCGACATGTCACGGAACTTCACGGGTTGTGCAACAATGCTTTCTTCTGACTTCCAACATGTCACAGAACTTCACGAATTGCCTAACGATGGGTGCCAAGTACCTCGAAGTAGTCAAACGAGGGTTGTATACCAACAAAGGATGGTCCCCGGACGAAATTAGGGTATGACACTTCTTAACAATCTTCTTGGAGGAATCATTTTCGTCTTTTCCTTTCCCCTTGGACTTTGAAGACAAGGCCTTACTATCCTTCTTTTTCTTTTGTTTTTCAAGTTTTTCTTCCTCATCCCTTTTATCTTTCATAGTTAGTTGATCTTTGGCCACCTGTGAAGGTGTTTGAGGATGCAACACAAATTTAGTGCCAAGATGGGTGCAGGTAATCTCATTGGCCATTGTAAATTATCTTTCTATCAAATTGCCATGGTCTTCTTAAAAGAATATGTCCAGCCTCCATGGGAACTATATCACAATTAACTTCATCCTTATATGTCTCTATGGAGAAAGGTACCTTCATATGTTGGTTAACAATCATTTCCCTTTGCTCATTGAGCCATTGAAGTTTATAAGGTTTTGGGTGGGGAATGGTAGTGAGGTTCAACTTGGAAACTAATCTTGTGCTACAACAATTGCAACAAGATCCACTATCCACAATGAAAGAACGAGTTTTATCTAAAATTTTGCATCTTGTATGAAAGATGTTCTCTCTTTGGGATTGAGATAGATCACAAGATTGACCTCCAAGGAGCCTTCTAACCATTAAGAGGTCACCTTCTTCATGGGGGTAGACTTCCTCACTAGACTCTTCACCCCTTACTTCATCTTCACTTCCACTAGAGGAAGGGCAAGAAGTAGTTTCCTCTTGACTAATATAAATGTCTTGACCCCTCATAATCATGGTTTTCTTTGTGGGGCATTGAGAGGAAAAGTGACCTCTCCCAAGACATTTGAAGCATTTAATGTTACTAGTCTTTTCTTGGGAACTAGTCTTAGGGGTGTATTTCGCTATGGTCTTACCCTTATCTTCCTTGGGTTTTGAAGGTGTAGCCCCCAAAATTCCTTGGGCTTGGTCCTTCCTTGGATAAGAGTGAAAGCCATAAGATTTTGAAGAAGGCTTTCTTTTTAGTTTTTGTTCCACTCTTATACAAAGTGGGACTAGTTCATCTAGGTCCCTATATGGAAGGAGTTCAACCTTGTCCTTTACTTCCATATTAAGCCCACTAAGGAACCTACTTATGCTTGTCCTTTCCTCCTCCCTAAGTCCAGCTCTTAAAAAGAGTAGTTCCATTTGTTGTCTATATTCTTCGACACTCATACTCCCTTGTTTAAGCCTTTGGAGCTTGTCCATAAGCTCATTTTCATAGTAGGAGGGAATGTGCCTCTTCCTAAGGGCACTCTTAAGATCATTCCAATACTCTACTGGAGGATCCCCATGAATCCTTCGTTCCCTAACAAGGGAAGTCCACCAATAGAAGGCATACCCTTGAAAGCTAAGGGTAGCCAATGGAACTTTTCTCTCTTCGCTAATATGATGGCAAGCAAAGAGTTGTTCAACCTTTATTTCACAATCTAAGTAGGCCTCAACATTATCTTTTCCATGGAAATATGGAAGACTAATGTTAACCTCTTGAGGCCTTCTATCCTTTTCCCTTCTTTGGGAGTGATGTTTAGTATGTGAACTATGGCGCCCTCTATAATAATCGCTAAGTTCTTCACTTAAACTCTTGCAAGAGTCATGACTACTATAGGAGACATGTTTTTCTCTTTTCCTTCTTTTATTATTTTTCTTCTTTCTTCCTCTCTTATTTTCTCTCTTTCATCTTGATTTATTTCTTCCACTCTTGTTTTCCTTTTTCTTTTCTCGTTTTTCTTTCCATAACTTGAGAGAACTCAACTCATCTAAGATTCTAGATAGAGGGTCCTTATGACTAGAATCCTCATCATTAACACTAGTTGAATGATGACTCATGTTGGTTTCTAAGTTGTGGTTCTTTCTTGTTCGGGGTTGAAACCAAAAGGTTAAAGAAACTATGGTTGAAACTAGCTAAAATAAACACTAAAAGAGGTGTAAAAGATAAGGTAAAAACTAATTGGTAAAATGGAAGCTATCTAGGCGGTTTGACAATGGAAGGTAAAGGAAATAAGCTATGAAAGTAAGCAAGAAAAGTAAACTAGGTGAATCCTAAGAGTGTTTGGATGACCACATTCAAGGTTCCCAACAAAACACTCACTATCCTAAGGAAAAATTGCCTAAAATTATTACACACAAATGGAAGTTTGGTAACCTATTGGAGGCTCCCAACACACTTCCAATGAAAGGCCTTTTTGTTACAAAAGTTGAAAGCAATGAAGGTAAGTAAATTGTAAATTAAAAAATTACAAAACGTCCTCAATTTTGGTGGTTGTTCTCTCTTTGGTGATTCAATTAATTTGGAGTGCTTCTTAGTCCAATAGCTCTTAAGGTGGTTGGCCCCTTGCTTCTTGACTCAAATTCTTCAAGGGATGACACCAATCCTCCTTTCCAATTTCCTATATGGCAACTCACAAACAAGGAAACAAAGAGACAAGCAATAACCAAAGACAAAAAAAAATGAAATGAAAGCTAAACCAATGGAGTTTTAACAAGACAATTTTTCAAGGATTATTCAACAATTAAAGCAATGAAAAGGACATAGAAGCAAGCTAGGACTCAAGGAGAAACTTAGAATGGCTCTAGAGTAGAGTAAAAAAAAGACTCAACAAACCTCTAGCTTTGGCCCTTGTTTTTCACACTAATTTTCAATTGAAATTTAGGAACTAAGATTGGTATAAAATAGGAACCAATTATAGAATAAATTTTGAGCCAAAACAACAAGCACACTTCCCTTTCACTTTTTTTTTCCTGGATACTGATTTTTCTGCCAAATTGCGTGATTTTTAGTATTTTTTTCCTTTTATCCAAATCACTTGGTTCTTTTTGTATAAATTTTTTTCAGATGTCTAGAAAATTCAGTAAAAATTTCTGCTGAAAATTCGAAGTAACCAATTCTCAGTAATTTGTACAAGTTTGTATGTCCAAGCTGCCAGCACCAGCGATTTTTTTTTAAGCATGGTATATTGATTGCCTTGGGCTTACTTTCAACCTTCCTATGTATGTTTAACTCACTAGGATTGTTTACCATAGTTTTAGGAGTTCAATATTCACTAAGGATCAACATTTCAGCCAGCAATTCAATCACCAAAACTCAAATTCACAATAGACACAATCATAAGGAAACCTAAAAGTTCAAGAAAAGGTTCACAATCAAAGACTCTCTAAGAATTTGGATGAACATGTTAAGGACTAATTAACATGAAATATTTGACTCAAATGAAATAATAGGCTAAAACAATTTCATACACTTTTGAACAAATGAGTTAGACAAAGAAACAAGAAAATAAAATTCAGCACGACATAAGAAATCTTATGTGACAAGTTTCATGACTAGACATGACTTCCATGACAAAACTACAATATCTGAACAAGTCACTCTAGATTTTTGAGGTTTTCTTCTACTTTAACATTTTTGTAAGAATTTTATGGTTTAGGTTTCAGCCACAAAAAATAAAAAGACAAAACTCAAAGGAACCTAAACTCAACATAATTCACGGTTCAAGAACCAGAACAAGAAATTTGAACCATAGAAAATCAAATCTAGCTTCTATAGCAAGTTTAATCGATGGAAACTCTAAAGAATCATGTTAACAACATTTAGTACAAGACATGTGAGGAGATACATGTAGAAAAATGAAGAAACAACAATAGAAGAGAAGGTAAAGCAAAAAATTAATGGAGGTTTAAGGAGCACGTACTTGAAGCTCTTGTGCTCTGATTACCACTTGATGGAAGCTTGCTTGTGAAGCTTCTATAGAGGCTGGATCTCTGATCTTCAATGGTGATTCTCCATCATGGAGATGCAGCGGAAGGAAAAGGAGAAGAGGAGAGGGGAGGCACCATCCACAAGGGAATAAGCCATGGAAGAAGGAGCTTCACCACAAAGAATGTGCCTTGGATAAAAAGCTTGAAAAGGATGCTTTAATGGAGGAAAAGAAAGAGAGAAGGGGGGAGCACAAAATTGAAGGAATAAAAGAGGGAGAGAAGTGGAACTTTGAGGTGTGTCTCATAAGACTTTCATTCATCAAAGTTACAACAAGTGTTACACATGCTTCTATTTATAGACTAGGTAGCTTTCTTGAGAAAACTTCCTTGAGAAGCTTCTTTGAGAAAACTTCCTTTAGAAGCTAGAGCTTAGCTACACACACCCCTCTAAAAGCTAAGCTCACCTCCTTGAGAAGCTTCCTTCAGAAGCTAGAGCTTAGCTACACGCACCTCTCTAATAGTTAAGCTCGCCTCCTTTAGATGAGAAGCTAGAGCTTAGCTACACACCCCCTATAATAGCTAAGCTCACCCCCAGGACAAAATACATGAAAATACAAAAAAAAAGTCCCTACTACAAAGACTACTCAAAATGCTCTGAAATACAAGGCTAAAACCCTATACTACTAGAATGGCCAAAATACAAGGCCCAAAAGAAGAAAAAAACCTATTCTAATATTTACAAAGAAGAGTGGACCCAACCTTGGCCCATGGGCTCAAAAATCTACCCTAAGGTTCATGAGAACCCTAAGGCCTTCTTTATCAGCTCTAGCCTAATCCTCTTGGATCCTCTTGCTCATGGCTCTGGTAATTCTTCCTTTCCTAGGGAGGATTGCATCAACATACCTCTTTCTCATCAAGGTCTTCATCTCCAACCATGTTGCCACCGGGGTTTCATTGAATCTCTTCCTATATTTCTTTTCTTGATCCCACCAAATTATAGTATGATCTTTAAACACTAGAGCTGCTACCTTAACCTTTTCTGCTTCACTATATTTGCAGCATGCAAATACTTGCTCTGTTTTCATCTCCCACTTTAAGTATACCTCCATAGCACTCATTCCTTTGAAACATGGAACCCTATCCTTCAAAACCTCTAACTCTTTCCATGTTTCTGTATGTCTCCAATTTGTTCTTTTCGACCCATTCATACTAAAGTCCCAATGAGTAGTCATAGTTTCTATCAACAAGAAGTAGGAAAAAAATATGGATCCTCTCCACTCACTAATTGTTTCTATCAACAAGTTGCCTTGATAAGATCAGATTCAGTTCTTTACCCAAAAACCAAGGAAAGCTCTTGCAAAAGGGAGAAAATTCAAACTTTCATTCAGACTCAAATCTGCCTCAAAGCTACAAAGTTCATGCTATTTATAGGCTAGGCTTCCTTCTAAACATTCCACTAGGTATTGATTTCCACTTAGAATTAAATTCCCACTAACATTCAATATCCACTAGCAATAAAACCCCACCAACCACTATAATAACTTGGGAAGCCTAAAAACATAAAAACTAACCTAAAAGATGTCAACAACCATCTGAACTTATTACATGAAAATAAAATACAAAAATTAAAAGAAAATTAGAAAATGGGCCTTAATTAATTCCATAGACCAAAAGCTATGTCATCCATCGAAATAAACCACAACCCATAGATGCATCTTGAGTATAAACTTTTGGGCTCATTGTGCTATTCAAATTATTATCTTTAAGTTTTTTGAATTTATCTTCAAGTTCTACAACTGAGACAATTCTTGGTTTGGGCACTTGCATGACTAAGCTTTGGAAAGGCTTCTTAGTTCTTTTTGGTCTTGCTTTGGTCATTGGGCCTTTCATCCATTGCAAAAGATATTTGAAGTTATTGGACCCTTGCTAGATCATATCATGGTATCAGTACATCCTTCTCACCCTCTTTGTGTTCCTCTTGGCTCTCTTCAATAAGAGCCTTTTTTTGGTGGTGGAAGGCTTTTCTTTTTCTTTTTTATCTCTGTCATAGACCATCCACTACTGGTGCTCACAACTTTCACTTCCTCGTTCTTAGGATTAGCTTCAGTTTGGGAAGGGAGTGTGTTAGAAGCTCTTTGAGATAAAAGGGCTTGTATAGAAGCAAGTTGGGACTTTATGAGCTTTAAACATTGATCATTCTGAGTTATGTATTGCATCAACTTCTCTTGTATGTTGGGTCACCTCTCCTCTTTTATAGGCCTTTGATTTTGCAAGTATGGTGGCCTATACAAGTTTTGATTTTGACCTTGGTTGTAATTTTTGTTGGATTAATGATCATAACCATTGCTCCTGCCTCCTATAAAGTTAACCTCATTCATGGTTTGGCCCAGCTCATCCCCCACTATGCATTCCCCTAGCCCATTGACACATCTACAGTTATCACAAGTGTGGTAGAGAGGTGAAGAGTTAGGAACCTGAGGCTGGGTCTTCATCAGAGTCTTAATCTACTTGGACAATACTTGAATCTATTATCCAAGGCCAGGAATAGCTACTTCAGTTTCCACCTGGTTGATTGGCCTCTTCATGATTCTCCTATCTCTAGAATTGTTGTAGGGATTAGATACTCCTCCGTAGAAAATATGCACTATCCTATGTTGGTTGAACCCATAATGTTGGAAACTCTTGGAATCTTTCCTAGGCTTCTGAAAAATGCTTATGCTCATTCTGAGTGAAATTAAGCCCAATTAGTGATATTTAGAGAGAAGGGAAAACCAACCAGCCTAATGTACTCTTTGATGACATTAGGTTGTTTGATAGTGTTGCACAACCACACGATCCTCCTCATGTGCATCATAGGATCCTCATGGGCAGATCTATTCAATTGGTTACTTTCAATCATTTGTAGGAACCCATGTTTGGAGTCCATGTCACCCCCTTAGGTAGAGTTGGCAGATGTATGTTGTTGGTTTCTCCCACCTTGAGGGTTAGATAGTCCATCAAAGTCTTCATGGGATCATTTATCATAGCTTCAATCATTGCTCCTGTTCTTTCAGCAACACTGTCAGCATAGAAAAAAATATTAAAATAAACAAAAATCTTATGTTTTTTTTAAATTAAAAAATTAAAGAAAAATAAAAACTATGAACAAAATTGCTGAGTTTTCAAAAAACCAATTTGATAGGAAATAGACAACTAGTCTCTGACAACGGCATTAGAAACTTGAAGCTTAAAAATAAGACTCGCACAAAAGCAAGTGTACCCTACACAGTAGTGACACTGGACCTAAGTCTGGATATTGAACCTAGAAGACCAGTCATGTTCCCAAATAATCAATTTTGTAATAACTAGGCAATTGGAGTTTTATCAAATAAAGAAAGATTTTTTTTGATCAATTTACTCTTTAGTGAAAAAAAAAGCAAAGCAGAAAAAAATTTGTGAGAAAATAGTTATAATGAAAAGCCTTGGATTATGAAGATGTGCATATCCTTAGTCTATATCAATATTCAATTGATCCTAGAAATATTAATTTAGATTAAGGGACAAATTCTTAATAATAGGGATGATTGCAAATCAAGTTAATCCACTAGAAATTGCCCAATCAGTTTGGCCATGCAAGTTAATACAAAATAATCTCTTTCTAGGTTAACTAATCACACATAAATGGTCACTGTTATGTAATTAATTAGGTCTCAGAATGAGCAATTCAAAATTAATAATGAAGAACATTAAAAGAGATTTAATTGAATAACATTGGGGTGTTACAAAATTAAAAAGGGAACAAGGATATGGTAACATCATAATCCTATATCAAAATGAATTGGTCGCTTATGGTCATTACAGTTAGAATTTCCTTTTAGCCAAAACATGCAGTTTTTTTACTCTTTTTCCACTATTTAGCTTATAAGTACCTATGTTGCAAAAACTAGCACCCAAACATGAGTTTTGTCAATAAAATATACCAAAAATGCATGATTATGGCTAGAAAACTCCTAAATAACCAAGGTTAAATACCGGTTTACCAAAGGCAAAGGGGGATTAAGAATAAGAAATACAAAAGATTTGGTAACAAAATGGATGTGGAGATTTTGAAGGAACGAAAACCATTATGAGTGATGGTGTTGGAAGAAAATTACAAGGTAGAGAATATGCAACCAACCACTCAAACAAGTGCAAGATCAATTTTGAGGAAGGATTTAAAAAATATTTATGGTGAAAATGAAGCATAATCATAGTTCAAAAACAATATGCAAAGGGTGGAGAGGGAGTTGAAATAAAACTATGGTCGCATAAGTGGACATCACATGGAGCTTTCTGCAATAAGTTTAGCAAAGTATATAGAAATTACTCTCAACAAGACTATAGAGTATCAAAGATGGGTAAGTGGATAGGGTAGGAATGGGTTCTGGATATGAAATGGAAGAGAACATGGTTCTGCTAGGAAAAAAACTATTTTGCCTTATATGGTGGAAAAGATTAATCATTACTTCCAAAAACTAATTTTTTTTTGTCAATAAAGGGATCAAGGGGTTGGGGGATCAAATGGTAAAGTTCTTCTGTTGGTAAATTGGAGGATTAGAAACATGACTATTGCTTTCCAATTAACTGTTTTTGCATTAATTGCTATTTCATTTATTTTATTGATTAGTGTACCTGTTGTATTTGCTTCTCCTGAAGGTTGGTCGAATAACAAAAATGTTGTATTTTCCGGTACATCATTATGGATTGGATTAGTGTTTCTCGTGGGTATTCTTAATTCTCTCATTTCTTGAAGCTCTATTTATGTATCATTGCAAAATTATGGAAACACATAAAGGAAGGATCTATTCAGATATCTATGGAGTTTTCCAATACTATCAATTGAGTTCATGTGTAAGATCTTTTTGGATAGCATTCAAACAAAGAAGAATTTGCAAAAAAAAAAAACGAATATTACTAATAGCAGCATGGCCTTGTGTTTGTTTTGTCAAACAACTTCATATGCAAGAGGCTAGTATCCAAATAGACTTTCCCGAGAAAATAAATATCATTTTTGGAAACCTGGTGGGAAAATAAAATGAAATAAAGTAAGAATAGCATGATTGTCAATATGGATTGCAACAATGTGGTCAATTTGGAATCACAAGAACAAGGTCATCTTCAACAATTAGGAAATTATATATGGAAAAGGTCATGTTAAATTCACATCCTGGTCTTGGTTAAAAGCTAAAATGAAGGGAGCTTTATTTTTTGTCTATGAAAGAACTATGAGGCCTTATGTCTAAAACAACTTTAACAACATAATAGGTCTAGACAAGACAGTTATTAGTTGAGATAACTTTATCTTGAAATAAATTATCCTAAGTTGGTTACTATTTTTGTTTACCAATGTATTTGGAAAAACTAGTATTGTTATTCTGTTTGGGGGTAGTGTGTATGCATGGAAGTAATTAGGAATATGAGAAATAGAGTAGTATTAGTCATTTTGACAGGGATAATGTGTATGCGATGAACTAATTAGGAGTGTGTCTAAAGGGCACATATAAGCATTTGTGTGTTAGATCTAGATGGTCCAATATGATATATCTAGACGATCTAAAATGCCCATTGTTTTGATGATATCAAAGATATAAATTGTTGATAGGATAATGGTTTACCTATGTGAAACAAGACATAAATGGTGTAAGAACCTATGGTAACACATCGATATCCTTATTCTTTTACTAGTAATTGTCCAAAGGTAAATGGAACTTGTTTTTACTAACAATTGTACTTAGCGTCCAATGCACTGTTATAAAACAAGCACCCAACAATATTGTGAAAACTAGTACTATGCGGTCTTATGCGCACAAAAGAATATAACTAACTTACACAAATGATTTATATTTAGTCAACGTCGATATGATTGGTTTAAACATGGAAAGCATCTCTAGGTTGATTCTCTCTCTCGCACACACATATGATATGATACATTGTGATGTTTTATTTGAAATTGACTAATGTTCAAATTTCAAGTATGTATATGTTCTCTTATAGACATAAAAGAAGAATTATTAGGAAGAGCAGTAATAGTACACATAGTGGAAGTAGAGAACGTGGTCGGGAGAAATAGCAATATACCTTTTGTCCCCTTTCTCTCCCTCTCCACATTGCCATGTTGTAAGAATAACAACTGGGTCTTATCAAGAGGAAGGGACAAATCCCACAACGGAGACTTTCTCTAAAGTCTGTAAAAGGTGTCTCAATGTTCAGCATAAAACAAGTGACTACATAAAAAATCACAGGCGTTGAAATTTTGTCAAAAGTATTGGACGCTCAAACACAAGAACTTAGAAAGTTTATCCTTTGCTTAGAAAAGTCATTTGTTTATATTCAAGCTTAAAAGTAATCCTCTCTTTGAGAGATTTGAATATTGAATTCATTCAAACTATTGTTTGGAAAAGTTATGAGTAAGATAGAAGTGGCATAAAGAATACTTGGTGTAGCCAAGAGTGGTAGAGTAGAAACTCATTTGTAATCAAATGTGATTAGTGGAACCCTTTACAGGTTATGTAGGAAAACTAGACATAACTCAGGTTGATTGAACCAGTATAAACATTGTATTTTTACTCTAACCTCTTATATAACTTGTTTATTTTCAGCTATTTCTTTCTTATCTTAGGATGCACAAGTCTTTGTGAAAACAATATTTACAGATATCTATTTTTAACAATTGCACACTCCTATTAAGAGCATTTCTATTATATTTGTGATAAACTTGTTTGTGAAACTTTTTATCCTTCAAAAATGCTTTAACTTTTACCTAACACACTATTCAACCTACCCCTTCTAATGTGATATTTGTGATTTCATTATGTTGTTACTAGTAGTTCATGTAATTAGAAAGGTCACCCCTTGTATTCCATATATTTCATTTTCTTTCTTTAGCTAATAAAAAAAATTACTTTAATTTTATTTTTTTGTCAAAATTTAATTTGATTAAAATATGGAATAATAGATATCACACAATAGGTTGAATAATATGTTAGATAAAAAAGAATTTTTTTTTTCGCAAGAAGTTGTTTTTCACAAATAGAAATGCAAAAAACCAAGTTATTGACAGTGTCGTCCAATGAATAAAACCAACTTTTATGAAACCAAAAATATTGTCATCCAATGATTGATAAAATAGTATTTTGACAAAGGTTTTTCAAGATAACACTTGTGTGATAAATTGTGTCAATATAAGCTAAAGATAAACTAACCAAATAGTTTAAGAGATAAGTAGAAACACTTAGTTTATACTGGTTCACTCAAACAAAGCTACATCCAGCTCTCATTCATAAACCAATGAAGGGTTCCAATAAGCAAAGATTGATTACAAATAAGTATTTTGTCCTACCACTCCTAGCTACAACAGTATTCTCTAGGTCACTACTAGCGCACCCTTAGACTCCCTCTGAATCTAAGACACTCAAGTGTTATTTAACACTAAGCCACTCTTGGCTTTCACAAACAAATAATGTTTGATTGAATACACAAATTCAAATCACTCAATAGAGTGAATAAAAAATTAAGCTCAAATACAAATGAATAAGTTTGATATGCAAAGGATGAACTAATTAAGCATTGTTGTGTATCGTCCAATGACTTGAGAAATTCTCACTTCAAAATGCTCTTGCTTTTCCCTTCGTATTTTTTTTCTTTTACTTCTCGCACATGATAGCAGAGCATTGGTCGCTTTCTATAAACTTTATGAAAGTATCTATTACAAGATTATCACATGTCTCTGATTTGATCGTTGTCTCACAGCTCGAGGCAGTGTTATGCGTTACGCTCTTATGGAGAGAGAAAGTGGCGTAGCTCCATGTGGAGCTTGTAAGCCTTGGATCTTCTTCGTCAATGGAATTCTTTGCTTCTTGAAGATCAATGGTAGCTGAATGGAGATTGAAGAATGATGATTGGAGATGCCACTTCAAGGAGAAGATGAGCCAAGAACAAGCTCACCACCATAGGAAACCATGGATAAGAGCTTGAAGGTAGGAGAAGATGAGTGGAGGGTGCCATACCCTAATTTTGTTTGGGGACTACCATTCATGGATATTTTGATTCTCGCTAGCTGAATTGAGCTGTTCAACACAAATTACTACACAAGGCGTGAGATCGTTCGACGTTTTGGTCAAGGATGAGGAAAATACCCAAGGGGAAGGGCAAAAGGGTCAATCCAAGAAATTTTCTGGACCCTAGCTCGCCCAGGCTAGCCTCTGGCTCACCTAGGCCCCCAAATGGCTTAGGGCTGAAGTAACCAACTTGCATGGGCGAGCAAGGTTACTTCAGAGTGAAGCATTAGCTCACCTGGGTGAGCTGCAAGTCCACCAAGTCCCTTTTTTTTGCTAAAAATAGGCTTGAGGGAGGCTGAGTAAAGGGTTCCAAGGTTTAGTATTGAAGGATATTAAGAGAAGAGGGAAAGAAGACAAAAAGAGGCCAAGGCACTACCGAATCGCGACCGTAATCAACTTTTACATCGTTCTTCGGTTAGTGTTCTTCATTCATCATCCAGTTAGTTTTTGTTTTAAGGATTTGGATACGATCTATGCGCCCTTAGGGGCCCTCTTTGTTGTTTTGCGTATCTTCATCTCCTTATTCTATCATCGGTAAATCTCTTTCCTTTTGTAAAGAAAATTTTAACCAATCATTAGTTATGTAAGTAATCTTTTAAAGAGGTTGAAAGCTAATAAACAAAACCAAGATAAAACTAACTCATAACTAACTTCTATTTTTCAAATATCACAAAAGATCATTCCAAGGTCCAACGCCTTAATGATTCTCTTTGCTTTTCAAAATTTAAAACATTGTTTCAAGGTCCAACGCCTTAAATGACTTTTTTGTTCGCAACTAAAATGATTCTTTCAAAAACATAAAAAACAATTTAACACACAAAATTTTAGACATAAAGAACTACGTAGGTCTGAATTCCTTATCGCACCTGAGGATACGAAGGAGCAAGGGCAACACTCTTGTTGACTCCAAAAAAAATTAAAAAAATATAAAAAGAGAAAAGAAAATCATTTTGAAGTCACGCCACTCACACTCGATTAAAGGTTGCCGTCCCTTGTGACGGGCGCGTGGGGTGCTAATACCTTTCCCATGCGTAAACAACTCCCAAACCCTTATTTTCAAAATCCACAAACCCCCTTTTTGGTTTTTCTAGCATTTTCCTTGAATAAACGTTGGTGGTGACTCCAAGCAACGCACCTTTTCGATCTCGCCTCGCCCTCCCGCCGAAGGGTAGGTTGCGACAGTTGACGACTCCACTGAGGACTTGTTAGAGAGTTAGGCCATTCAATTAGTGTGCAATGTTTTTATTGTGACTTCTTCTTTATTTATGTCCTATTTTCCCTTTTATCCTTTGTTTTGTCCATATAACCTTTGCTATGTTGTTGTGTTTGGTGTGTCTGTCTATCTATTTCATTCATAGTTAGAAATATTTTTATTTTATGCACACATGGCACCTACACCTCACACAAACGTTGAGATATTAGGCCCTATACCTGGGTCTGTGTGAGCCATAGGGAATGGAGGTTGATCTGTGGTCATGCTGGGTCTCTGACTCACTTGATAATAGTGAATCCTCATCTAAAGTTTTCCTCTTTTGGTGATGCATTGTCGCTGATAGTCCTTATCGCCACAATGTATTATCTAAGAAGATGATATCTCTAGAGACCGATAAGGTTACATGAAAGTACCCTTGGGAGTTACCACTAGGAGTGGACTTTTGGATCATTTCCATTAGGTTCCTAAATTAGAGGGCACATAGCAAACTCACTCTGGCTTGTTCCTTGATCGCATCATGCATCTCTTCATGGCATCGTAATGGACATATCATTCCTGCATTTATCATTTATCATATTCATGCATTACATTTGCATAAGACATTGCATTGTCATACATCTTTATTTAGCATGCTTTTGTTCTGCCAACTGCATACATTCTATTTTCATTGTTCGCATGTTATGTTCACTCATACATGATCCTTGCATTTCCTCCACAAAAGAAAAAACAAAAACAAACAAAAAAACAGAAAAATGAATAGAAAAAACGTTGATTGACTATGTTTCAAATTAAAATATGTGGAAGCAAAGCTTCATGATGAATCAACAATGATTCAAAGGTGTTTTGATGATAACAATGATGACAACAAAAGATAATGACAAAGGTGATGAACAAAAAGCTCAAAGATCAAAGAACAACTCAAGTGAATCAAACAACATTTCAAGTCAATCAAGAACAAGTCAAGAGTTCAAGAATCAAGAAGAATTCAAGACTCAAGAAGAAAGCCTAGAATCAAGAATCAAGATTCAAGATTCAAGATCTCAAGAATCAAGATCAAGATTCAAGAATGAAGAAAAGACTCAATCAAGATAAGTATTAAAAAGTTTTTTCAAAACTTTGAATAGCACATGAGTTTTTGACAAAACCTTTACCAAAGAGTTTTTACTCTCTGGTAATCGATTACCATATTGTTGTAATCGATTACCAGTAGCAAAATAAGTTTGAAAAAGTTTTCAAACTAAATTTACAACGTTCCAAATATTTTCAAAAGGCTGTAATCGATTACAATGTTTTGGTAATCGATTACCAGTGTCCTTGAACGTTGAAATTCAAATTTAAATGTGAAGAGTCACATTGTTTCACTCAAAAGATTTGTGTAATCGATTACACTTATTTGGTAATCGATTACTAGTGTTTGTTTCTGAAAAATCTAAAGATGTAACTCTTCAAAAAGGTTTTGACTTTTTCAACTGGGTTTTAAGTTTTTCTAAAAGTTATAACTCTTCTGAATGGCCTTCTTGACCAGACATGAAGAGTCTATAAAAGCAAGGCTTTGTTTTGTATTTTCAATCAATCTTTCTAACAACAATCTTGAATACTTTTGCTTTTCCAATCAATCCTTTACAAGCCTTGAAATCTCTTTGAAGTTCTTCTTCTTCTTTGTACCAAAAGCTTTCTGAAGTTTTCTGGTTTTCCAAACCTTGAAAACTTGTGCTATTCATCTTTTCATTCTCTTCTCCCTTTGCCAAAAAGAATTCGCCAAGGACTAACTGCCAGAATTCTTTTTGTGTCTCTCTTCTCTCTTTTCCAAAAGAACAAGGGACTAACCGCCTGAATTCTTTTGTGTCTCCCTTCTCCCTTGTCAAAGAATTCAAAATGACACAGTCTGAGAATTCTTTTGATTCTTCCCATTCCCTAATACAAAAGCGTTCAAAGGTTTAACCGCCTGAGAATTCTTTTGTATCCCCATTCACAAAGTATCAAAGGTTTAACAGCCTGAGATCTTTGTCTTAACACATTGGAGGGTACATCCTTTGTGGTACAAGTAGAGGGTACATCTACTTGGGTTTGACTGAGAACAAGAGAGGGTACATCTCTTGTGGATCAGTTCTAGTAGAGGGTACATCCCTTGTGGATCTTTGCTTGTAAAAGGATTTTTACAAGGTTGAAAGAAATCTCAAGGACCGCAGGTCGCTTGGGGACTGGAGGTAGGCACGGGTTGTTGCCGAACCAGTATAAAAACTCTTGTGTGTTTGTTTCCTTCTTCCCTACTCTTTTACTTTCCGCTATGCATTTAATTTTCGCTTTTACTTTCTGTTAAGTTTCTCTTCTACTCCATATTCTCTTAACAATTTAGTAAAAGCCTTAAAAGAGTAATTTTTAATTGGTAAAGTTTTAGGAATAATTAATTCAATCCCCCCCCCCTTCTTAATTATTTTGAGGCTACTCGATCCAACAAAATAAGAAGTACAGACATTCATGTGACCTTATTCTTAAAAGTTTTCTTTTTGAGAGAAAAGTTGTCAAGAACAAGAGTCATTCGACTTAACCTGTCAATTGAAAATCCTTTAAATATTTCTCGTCCTTGAAAATCCATTTTCGAGAACCTACACAGTTTCTTTCATTTTTCCTGGCTACAAAGTCATGACAAAAGACAACAATAGATACCTCAGAGTCCTACACTGGGGCAATGAGAGGCACCATGCATGAGCCTCAAGTAAACCCAAGGGAAGATCAAATGTTCTCACTCGGTAGGTTGAAAACCCGAAAGGGCGGCCTAAGCAATATTAGGGTTAATAAAAAATAAAAAGAAGAAAGAATCAGGAGCGTGTATATCAAGGGTTTGGTCCCAAAATCCAAACTTCAAAAGTACCTAGTGAAGATTTGAAATGACACATGGTCGTGTTTCGACATCCCAAACACTAATTTATCCCTTGCTACCCCCTCCGAGCCAAATCATATTTGTATTCTAAAAACAACACAAAAAAACAACAAAAACAAAATAGGAACCCTGAGTAGGAACCACCGCTAAACTAACGGGAAGAGCAATGCAAACAACACATGCATGAAGTTGGGCAACAATGAAAAGAAAAAAAGAAAAAAAATCCGCCAGAGACGAGTGAAAAAAAAGGAGACAAAAGGATTAATGTATAAGACAAAAGGAGTAGAGCCCATCCCAAGAGTTGAAATGAACAAAGTACAAGCAACGCTCTCAAGGTTCTTACTCAATATAACCCTTAAATACTCTTTGAGCCTCTCTGATCCTTTCTTTCATAGCCCTCTTACCCCTGACCACGTTACAAGCCCAATAAAGCCCATGTGGATCAAGGAATGACTAATTTTGCTTTTAAGTTGGGATTATGGAATGAAACCCGCACACGCTTGTGATTGTTGAAAAAAATGTATATATATATAAAAAGAAAAAAAAAACAGAATCCTCGAGGTTTCGCACTTGCACATTTAAGAAGAAAACTCATTCGACCAGGAGCTCATGGAAAATGCCTAAAGACAATTGTGATAGTAGGGTACATTTGATGTTAGTCGCTCATGCCGACTCCTTAGGATTCCTTTTGAATCCAAGGGTGGCCTTTGCCATATAAATTCTTTCAGGATCAACCCATGACATCAAGGTTCAACGGGATCGACAGACCCTTGGCATCACTCTACGATCTTAAATTGGGAAAGTTTCACTTGGTCACATACCAAAGTGTGACAATCCATTGCCATCCTTCAATGGGGCGCATGATAGATCCCAAAGCCTTATGTTTTCTTGTTGTGCAGAATAATCAAAGTTTTAAAAAAGAAAGGTGAAAACCCTAGGAACAATATTTTGGTTGATTGATTAAATGTCAAACGACTCCATTGCCGTTGAGCTGCATAAAGCCAATTGTTGCACGATCCGTAAGGTTTTGTGGTGTTTCAGAAGGAAATAAGCCAAAAAACTCAAAATGGGGGTGAACTGATCAATTTAGGGGGTGTTCTTCATCCCTGGGCCCATCAAGAATCTTCTGGAGGAAGCAACAGCTTGCTTGGGCAAGCATGTTGCTTCAAGCTTAAGCCACCAGCTCACCTAGGCGTGTTGGGCGGCAAGCTCCTCCTCCATTTTTCCTATAAAATGGCATTGGGGGCTGAGGGGAAGGGGTTCAACACCTTTGGCAATCATATTTCATTTAAAATTAGTGAGGAGAGGAAGAAAGAAGGAGAAAAATCAAGGTCGAGGCACTTCCGTAACGCTTCCGTGATCAAATCCGTGAACGTTCTTCGCCGTTCTTCGTTCGTTCTTCGTTGTTCGTCGATCTTCGACTAGTTAGTTTTCGATTTCGAAGCATTGAATTCATTCTTGCTTTGTATGTTTTCATCTTCATCTCGTCTACATTTGGTATTCTTTTTCTTTGTTTTAAGCAAATTTTGGCCGATCATTTGAGCTGTAATCTCGCTTAATCAATATTAAAATGAATTTCTACCAATCATTTATGTTGTAATCTCGTTTAATCACCTTTAAAATAAAATTCAACTGATCGTTTATGTTGTAACCTCAGTTAATCATCAAAATGGAAAGTTTTAACCAGACATTTACTTTGAAAGTTCTCCTTAAATGAGTTGAGATATAACCAAGTGAAACTAAGGCTAAAATCAACTCACAAATCAAGATTTTGCCCGCAAAAAGGTCATTTGAAATCGTTTCAAGGTCCAACGCCTTAATGGTCCTTTTTTTACTTTTATCGGTTAAAATGAACCATTTAAAAGTGTAAAATCAACACCCCGCATAACATTCTTGCTTTTCAAAGTACTACGTAGGTCTGAGTTCCTCATCGCAACTGGGACCAACTCTTGGCTAGTATGGAGGGGGCATCAATTAATTGGTTCCCTCGCTGGAAGGAAGGAAGAACTGGGGTTTTATCTGCATGTGAAGGATTTCCAAATGTTCCTTTGATGGGAACAAGGGGTTGTATTAATTATAATCCCGTCCTCGCCATAAGACAACTTGGCTACCCCATGAGAGGAGCATCGTTGGGGAAAGCATCACGCCTTTCATCGCACGGGGTTTTAGTGACCCCAATGCGATGGTACTTCAAGGAGTCCACAAGGCATGGGATGCGGTGCAAAGGAAGGACAAAGATCTTAGGGGAAGCAGTAATGGGATCATCAGCGGCTATCATAAGTAGCTGAGAGTCTGGACACAAGGGTTGGATTGGCTCCCCCGTGAGAGAGGAAGAGGCTGAAGCTCCGAAAGAAAGTGAGGAAGTACAAGCCCTAAAAGCGAAGCTTGAACAAGCCTGAGCGGTCAAAGAGAAGTTCAAGTCAACGGCCATCAAAGTTCAAAAAGAATAGGATAAACTAAAGGATATCAATATGGCCACCGCCAAAGCCTTGGAATGAGAAATCAAGAGGGCCCGAAAAGAAGAACACAACCGAAACAAGTTCCGAGGAGCTTTGTGGGGAAACAACAGTGAGCTTAAGCTCTGAAGAGATGAAAGGGATCAGTCGCGGGTCGAAGGCATGATCTTGAAAGACGAGTTAAAGGCTTTTCTTAGGTCGAAAAGAGGCTTGTCCCAACAGTTAAGCAAGAATGAAGGAAATATGTGAGCCATCATCGATGAGTACCAGGAAAAGCTAAACCTAGCGGTAACTCACGAGAAAAAAGCTAGAGGATGAGTATGCCAAGGTATCAGTCTTGCAAGCGGAAAGGGAAGCAAGGGAAAGGGTAATCGATTCTTTGCATAGAGAGGCAATGATGTGGAAGGATAGATTCGCCTTTACTTTGAATGGGAGTCAAGAGCTTCCCCTACTACTAGCTAAGGCCAAAGCAATAGCGGACGTGTACTCGGCTGCCTAAAAGATTCACGGGCTCCTTAGTTATTGCCAACACATGATTAATCTGATGGCCTACATAACTAGAAGCCGCTAAGACAATTGTTTTGTTGCTTTGATTTTGGCTAGATAAACCCTTTTTGTTCTCTAATAAAATGAGGTTGATTTAATCCTATGTGTTTCCTTAAAAATTTTGTGTGAATCCAATGCTTCCACAACTTGTCTTTAGCATGCATTCATGTTTAAATTCTTTTTCGCATTACTCACCGCATTTTGTTCCTTTAGGGAGTAACACCATAACTAAGCGCACCATAAAGCACCCTTATCGAACTCGTTCTAAATCTAGAGCCATGGGTGAAGTAGAGGAAGTGCAGGAAAAAATGAAGTCCGACATGTCGACTCTGAAAGATCAAATGGCTTCCCTGATGGAAGCCATGCTAAGCATGAAAAGATTAATAGAAAGTAACGCAGCCATGGTTGTCGCCGCCAGCACTGTCGTTGAGGCAGATCCGGCTCTTTCATCTGTAGTAAATCTAGCACATAAGCTTGCCCCGCATATGATGGGACGAGGAGGAGAGATATTGGGGAATACCAACAGCCCGCGTCAGAGGTATAATAGACATGCTTACCCCTACGGCTTGAAATCAGTGAAGGGAACAAGGAAGAAGGAAGAACCGCACGTGTGTATGCAGTCGGTGGACAAAGAAAGCCTCGCTAAACCCAAGTCTTTGGTGATACACTTCACCAGGGATGCGACCTCTTAGAAACCCCGAGGTTCTTGACCTATCTCGGGTAGCAAACCTATCCCTTTCCCTTACAAAAGTGACAAGGCGGTCCCGCGGAGATACGCCCCTCAGAAGCCAAGCGGAAGGAAAGAGGAGGCCACTAGCATTGACTTACTTTCCACCAAGGTTACCAACATCACTGACCTAAGTGGGGTGACCCGTAGCGGTCAAGTCTTCGCAGCTCCCAACCTATCGGTACAACCCACAGATGTCAAAGGAAAAGCGAAGGTGGTCATGTAGAAGACCAACGAAGCGGGCCTCTCTCTGGAGGAGGACGTTCTGGCCGAGAGATTCGCTGAGAAATGAGGAGAATTCTGTGGAAGCAATGCCTTCCAAGGTTATTTTGATGATGCCAAAGAATCAAGAGTCAAGCAAATTCCAAAGATTCAAGAATGAAGTTTTCAAGAATCAAGTTTCAAGAATCAAGATTCAAGAATAATCAAGATCAAGATTCAAGAATCAAGAGAAGAATCAATCAAGATAAGTATTAAAAAACTTTTTCAAAACATTGAGTAGCACATGAAGTTTTCACAAAATCTTTTACCAAAGAGTTTTACTCTCTGGTAATCGATTACCAGAAGGTAGTAATCGATTACCAATAGCCAGAATTTTTTTTCAAACTGATTTACAAAATTGTAATCGATTACCATAAACATGTAATCGATTATCAGTGTTTTAAAACATTAAGATTTTCAAAACTCAAAATGAAGAGTCACATCTATTGATGTGTAATCGATTACACCTTAATGGTAATCGATTACCAGTGACTGTTTTCAAAAAATTCATTTCCAAAAGTCACAATTCTTCAATTGACTTGTTTCTGATGATTCTTTCAAAAGTCATAACATTTTAAGTAATTAGTTTTAAAGGAATTGCCAAGAGTTACAAGTTTTGACTTGAGTCATCAAGAAACTATAAATATGTGACCTTGGAATGAAACATTTATTTTATTCATCTCAATCATCTCTTTCAATCAATCTTTCAATATTTTCTTTCATCTCTTTCAACAGATTTTTTTCTGATTCATCTTCTCTTCATCTTTCTAAAAGTTTTTGTTCAAAAATTTCTCTTTCAAGAAACGTTCTTTGTTCAAAAACTTGTGCTATTCATCTTTTTCATCTCTTCTCCCTTTGCCAAAAAGAATTCGACAAGGACTAACCACCTAAATTCGTTTTGTGTCTCTCTTCTCCCTTTTCCAAAAGAACAAAAGACTAACTGTCTGAATTCTTTTGTGTCTCCCTTCTCCCTTTTCAAGGAATTCAAAACGAGAAAGTTTGAGAATTCTTTTGATTCTTCCCTTTCCCTTAAACCAAAAATTTCAAAGGACTAACCACCTGAGATATCTTTTGTTTCCCCTTCACAAAGTTTCAAAGGACTAACCACCCGAGATCTTTGTCTTAACACATTGGAGGGTACATCCTTTGTGGTACAAGTAGAGGGTACATCTACTTGGGTTGTTGTAACTGAAAACAAGAGAGGGTACATCTCTTGTGGATCAGTTCAAGTGGAGGGTACATCCACTTGGTTCTTCAAAGAGAACGAGGATACATCCCTTGTGGATCTTTGCTTGTAAAGGATTTTACAAGGTTGAAAAGAAATCTCAAAGACCGCAGGTCGCTTGGAGACTAGATGTAGGCACGGGTTGTTGCCGAACCAGTATAAAACTCTTGTGTTTGTCTTCTTCTTCCCTACACTTTTAATTTCTGCCGTGCACTTCAATTATCGCTTTTACTTTTGGTTAAGTTTCTATTTTTGTTCTTTACTTTCTTAACACTATAGTAAAAGCCTAATTGTTTTTAGTAACATTAAGAAGGATAGATTTTTTAATTTGTAAAGGTTTATTAATAATTAATTCAATCCCCCCCTTCTTAATTATTCTGAGGCCACTTGATCCAACACTTATTGACAAAGTTTATACTATATCATGCAGTATGAAGACACATGGGCACCATTAATGCACTGACAATGGATAATTAAAGATTCTAAGTCATCCCTTCACTCCAGAGATACTTAAACTCTTTAACTACTCTATTTCCCCCACCAGGGATATCAAACTTGGTCATTGCACCCCACATGTGATGCAATCCTACCCTACAAGGGCATCAGATGGAAGACTCCAAGAAGATAGGGCTCCATAATGTAGGTAGGGTACCCTAGAAATATAGGATTTTTTAGCCCTTGTATTTTAGGGCACATAGACTAGTTTTTGTATTAGGGGTAGTTTTGTAATTTCACATGCACTAAGTGAATATTTGATGTGTGTGGTTGGAAATAAATTTAATTGAATTGGTAGAAGCCCAATCCAATTAAATTTTAGAGGTGGAGGTGAGCATTTGCTTACTAGACCCCATTGCCACATCATATAGTCACACTTTGTGCATGTCCTTCATGCTTTACATGCCTCATGACACCACGGCCCCATGAAGACACAGTTCATGGCAGACTTTCTAGTAGAATTTGCTGGAAATGACCATACCACCCTAGACTGAGGGAGCCTCTGTGTTAACGGTGCGTTGAACGTGAAGGAAAGAGGGGCAATAATCATCCTTGAAGGCACTAACAATGTTACTCTAGAGCAAGCCCTTTAGCTCAACTTCAAAGCCTTAAACAATTAGGCCAAGTGCGAGGCGCTTATTGTAGGTCTAAAACTAGCAAAAGAAGTCAGGACCAAGAAGCTACGATGTTACACAAACTCGTAGCTTGTCGAGGGGCAAGTTGCCAACAGGTACCAGACCAAGGAAATAGTGTTGCTCAAATACTACCATATCGCCAGAACTCTCATTGACAATTTCAAATACTTTGAGATGTACTACATACCCAGGGAGAGCAACACCAGAGCAGGCTTGCTCTCAAAGTTGGCCAGCACCAAAAATACCGGGCACCTCAAGATTATTATCCAAGACACACTCCAAACTCCCACCATAAACACTAAGGAAGTTATGGCCAGAGAAGAGGAGGAACCAGACTAGATGACCACCTATAAGAATTTCCTAACTCGAGGAGTGTTGCCATCAGATGAAAATGAAGCTCGAGCCAGCTACTATGTCATCCTTGATGGTGAGCTATTCAAAAGAGGGTTGACAACACCCTTGCTCAAATGCCTAAATACCCAATAGGCAGACCATGTCATGAGAGAACTTCATGAAGGGATCTGTGGTCTCCATAGCGGAGAACGCTCCCTTGTAACCAAAGTATTGTGCATCGGCTACTATTGGTTGACACTCAGGGCTAACGCCCTTGATTTCACAAAGAGATGCAAGCACTGCCAAGAGTTTGCAGACATTCCACACACCACTCCTGACAATCTTCACAACTTGAGCTCCCCTTGGCCCTTCACCATGTGGGGAATGAACATTTTGGGACCACTGCCAAAGACCCTAAGAGCAGTCAAATATCTACTAGTCGCTATCGACTACTTTACCAAGTGGATCGAGGCAAGACCATTGCAACAAGTCATAGCCAATGAGGTGGAGAAGTTCATGTAGAAACACCTCATATGCAGGTATGGCCTCCCTTATGCCATTATCACAAACAATAGTCTTCGATCAAATGAGCATTACACAATTTTCATGATTCAAAACCTTTTGCATTTATTTCATTTCAAGTGAAGGTCGCATGCGTCTGCATCCCCCAAATCATGTTCATATTAGGCTATAAGTGCATAGATTTCACTTTATATACCAATTTCCCAAATCTAATGACCTATCTTTTGAGTATAGGATGAGAGACCCTCTCAAAGAGTCAACCTCTTGCTTTCTCATAAGGTTGAGCCTTTTGTACTAGTACCTATTGGCTTGCTTCATAGGACTCAACTTCCTTCACCTTTATATTTCGTAGGACTCAAAGTCCTCGCTTTTATCTTTCATAGGACTTAAAGTCCTCGCTTTTATCTTTAATAGGACTCAAAGTCCTTGCTTTTATCTTTCACTGGACTCAAAGTCCCCATTTTATCTTCCATAGGACCCAAAGTCCTTGCCTCTATCTTTCATAGGACTCAAAGTCCTCTGTCATTTATATTTCAAAGACTTTAATGGCTTCTATCATTTACGCTTTCAAAAGACTACAATGTCTTCATTTACATTTCAAGGACTTCAATGTCTTCAGTCATTTACACTTTCAAAAGACTATAATGTCTTCATTTACATTTTACAAGACTTCAATGTCTTTTGTCTTTTACACTTTATAAGACTTCAACATCTTCTATCTTTTATAGGAGTCAATGTCATTGTCATTGTGCTTCTTAGGACTCAACGTCCTCTCTTTCTATGCTTTTAAAAAAAACTTCAAATGTCTTTTGCTCTACAGGACTTCATTGTCCTCCATTGTTTTTGTAGGACTTCAATGTCTTTTGCTGAACGTCCTCTCTTTCTATTTTTATAGGACTTCAATGTCCTTTTGTTCACAGGTTTTTCTTCCTTTGTTTTTGCCAGTTGCCCGGTCGAATAGCAAGATCGCTCGAATGAAATTAGTGTCCTTATCTTTACTTCCCCTTTATTTCCAATAAAAGGTAAGTAAAGAGGGGCAACTATCATACCCTAATTTCGTCCGGGGACTATCATTCATGGATATTTTGATTCTCGCTAGCCGAATTGAGTTGTTTGACATGAGTTACTGCACAAGGCGTGATATCGTTCGACGTTTTGGTCAAGGATGCAGAAAATACCCAAGGGGAGGGGCAAAAGGGTCATTCAAGGAAATTTTTTGGACCCTAGCTCTCCCAGGCCAGCCTCTGGCTTGCCTGGGCCCCCAAATGGCTTAGGGCTGAAGTAACCTTGCTTGCCTGGGCGAGCAAGGTTACTTCAGAGCGAAGCATCAGCTTACCTGGGAAAGCTGGAAGTCCACCAAGTCCCCTTTTTTACTATAAATAGGGGTGAGGGAGGCTGAGTAAAGGGTTCCAAGGTTCATTACTGAAGGATATTAAGAGAAGAGGGAAAGAAGAAGAAGAAAGAAGAGAAAACAAGGTTGAGGCGTTACCGAATCGTGACCGTAATCAACTTATACATCATTCTTTGTTCGGTGTTCTTCGTTTGTCATCCTGTTAGTTTTTGTTTTAAGGATTTGGATACGATCTATGCGCTCTTAGGGGCCCTCTTTGTTGTTTTGTGTATCTTCATCTCCTTCTATCATCAATAAATCTCTTTCCTTTTGTAAATAAAATTTTAACCGATCATTTAGTTACATAAGTCATCTTTTAAAGAGGTTGAAAGCTAATAAACAAAACCAAGATAAAACTAACTCATAACTATCTTCTTTTTATGAAATATCACAAAAGATCATTTGAAGGTTCAATGCCTTAACGATTCTCTTTGCTTTTCCAAATTTAAAACATCGTTTCAAGGTCCAATGCCTTAAATGACTTTTTTGTTCACAATTAAAATGAATCTTTGAAAAACATAAAAATCAATTTAACACACAAGCTTTTAGACTTAAAGGACTATGTAGGTATGAATTCCTCATCGCACCTGAGGATACGTAGGAGCAAGGGCAACACCCTTGTCGATCCCAAAAAAATAAAAAATATAAAAAGGGAAAAGAAAATGATTTTGAAGTCACGTTACGCACACTTGATTAAAGGTTGTCGTCCCTTATGACGAGGGCGTGGGGTGGTAATACCTTCCCCATGCGTAAACAACTCCCGAACCCTTATTTTCAAAATCTGCAAACCCCCTTTTTGGTTTTTCTAACATTTTCCTCAAATAAATGTTGGTGGCGACTCCACGTGTTTCCTTCACAAGAAGACGCACCTTTTCGATCTCGCCTCACCCTCCCGCCGAAGGGTAGGTTGCGATAGAGGGAGAAGAAGAGAAGGAGCACGAAATTTTGTGCTTCTAATGAGGTCTGAACTTTGATGTGTAATTCTCAAATGATCAAAGTTCAAAAAATGCACACACAAGGCCTCCATTTATAGCTTAAGTGTCACACAAAAGTGGAGGGAAATTTGAATTTCTATTCAAATTTCACTTGAATTTGAATTTGAATTTTTGGAGCCAAATTTGGAGCCAAAATTTCACTAATTATGATTAGTGAATTTTAGCTATGGTTCAGCCCACTAATCCAAGATCAAGTACAAGATTCTTCACTAAGTGTGTTTAGGTGTCTTGAGGCATGTAAAGCGTGGACAAAGTGTGACTATATGATGTGGCAATGGGGTGAAGCAAGAAAATGCTTACCTCCCCCTTAAGATGGTCCAAAATTTAATTGGATTGGGCTTCTCCCAATTCAATTAAATTTATCTCCCAACACACACATCAAATAGTGCACTTAATGCATGTGAAATTGCCAAACTACCCCTAATACAAAAACTAGTCTAGGTTCTCTAAAATACAAGGGTTGAAAAATCCTACATTTTTAGGGTACCCTACCTACATTATGGAGTCCTAAATACAAGGCCCAAAAATAATAAAATCTTAATCTAATATGTACAAAGATAAGTGGACCCAACCTTGGCCCATGGGCTAAAAAATCTACCATAAGGTTCATGAGAACTCTAAGGCCTTCTTTAGCAGCTCTAGCCCAATCCTTTTCGAGTTTCTTGTTCATGGCTCTAGTGACTGTGCATTTTGAGCATTTTGAGTATTCTGTTGCTGGTGATTCTGAACATTCTGATTTTGAGCATTCGACTACTAATTTTCATACTGAGAACATGGCTCAACCTCCACCTCGTGAGAAGACTCTTAGGGAGATGGTTGCACCTGATTTCACTTATGAAAGCTTGTGCATTCAATATCCTGATGAGGATGTTCCATATGTTCTCAAGACTGGACTAATACATTTGCTGCCCAAGTTTCATGGTCTTGCAGATGAAGATCCTCATAAGCATCTTAAAGAGTTCCATATTGTCTGTTCCACCATGAAACCCCCTGATGTCTAGGAAGATCATATCTTTCTAAAAGCTTTTCGTCATTCTCTGGAGGGATTGGCAAAAGATTGGCTATATTACCTTGCTCCCAGGTCCATTTTCAGCTGGGATGACCTTAAGAGGGTGTTCTTGGAGAAATTCTTCCCTGCATCTAGGACCACTGCCACCAGAAAGGACATTTCAGGCATCAGGAAACTTAGTGGAGAGAGCTTGTATGAGTACTGGGAAAGATTCAAGAAATTGTGTGCAAGCTGTCCTCACCACCAGATTTCTGAGCAACTCCTTCTTCAATATTTCTATGAGGGACTTAGCAACATGGAGATGAGTATGATTGATGCTACCAGTGATGGCTCCTGCTGAGGCTAGGAATTTGATTGAGAAGATGGCTTCCAACTCCCAACAATTCAGTGCAAGAAATGATGCTATTGTCCTTAGAGGAGTCCATGAGGTGGCCATGGATTCATCTTCATCTACTAAAAATAAAAAGCTTGAGGGAAAACTTGATGCCTTGGTCAACCTAGTAACTCAGCTTGCCATGAATATGAAATCTGCATCAGCACCTGTTGCAAGAGTCAGTGGTCTATGTTCTTCAGCAGATCACCATACAGATCTCTGTCCTTCTTTGCAGCAATCTGGAGTCAATGAGCAACCTGAAGCTTATGTTGCAAACATTTATCCAAATCAGCAGCAAAACCAACAATAGTAGAATAATTATAACCTTTCAAGCAACAGATATAATCCAGGTTGGAGGAATCATCCAAATCTGAGATGGGCAAGTCCTCCACAACAACATCAGCCTGTCCCTCCTTTCCAGAATGTTGTCGGTCCAAGTAGGCCATATGTTCCTCCTCCAATGCAGCAGCAACAGCAAAGACAACAAGCCACTGAGGCCCCCTCTCAACCTTCCTTAGAGGAGTTAGTGAGGCAAATGACCATCCAGAATATGCAATTTCAGCAAGAGACAAGAGCCTCCATTCAGAGTCTAACAAATCAGATGGGGCAGATGGCTACTCAGTTGAACCAAGCTTAGTCCCAAAATTTTGATAAATTTCCTTCACAAACTGTGCAGAGTCCAAAAAATGTGAGTGCCATCACCTTGAGGTCTGGCAAGCAAATTGAAGTGCCTCCACCAGTAGCAGCACCTGCACCTGAACCTATCAAGCTTCATTCTACACTTAAAAAAAAGGATGAGCTAGCTGCACAAAAGAGAAAGCTTCCTGATCATGAGGGAGCTAACAAAAATTTTCATGCAGGTGGACTTGCTTCTAGTAATTCTGACTTGCAGCAGCCTCCTATCCCTCTTCCATTTCCACCTAGAGCAATTCCAAACAAAAAGATGGAAGAAGTGGAGAAGGAGATCTTGGAGACCTTCAGGAAAGTAGAGGTGAACATACCTCTACTAGATGCCATCAAACAAATCCCAAGATATGCCAAGTTTCTAATGGAGCTGTGCACCCACAAAAGGAAGCTCAAAGGCAATGAAAGGATTAGCATGGTCAGAAATGTGTCAGCATTAATAGGTAATCAGTTCCTCACATTCCTGAAAAATGTAAGGACCCAGGTAATTTTTGTATACCTTGCATTATTGGGAACAACAAATTTGAGAATGCCATGCTAGATCTAGGAGCATTAGTTAGTGTCATACCTCTATCCATTTTCAATTCTTTATCTCTTGGACCTTTGCAACCTACGGATGTGGTGATTTATTTGGCAAATAGAAGTGTTGCTTACCCCGCAGGTTTCATAGAGGATGTGTTGGTTTGGGTTGGTGAACTTATTTTTCCTGCTGATTTTTATGTTCTTGATATGGAAGAGGGATTTTCCCGTGGTTTAGTTCCAATTATTTTAGGTAGACCATTTATGAAAACAACCCGAACCAAGATAGATGTTTATGCTGGCACATTGTCTATGGAATTTGGTGATATTGTTGTTCATTTTAACATTTTTGATGCCATGAAACATCCATCTGAGGATCATTCTATTTTTCGTGCTGAGATACTTGATCAGATTGTTGATGATTATATGTTTGATTTAGATTCTCTTCATGGTAGAAAACATCCATTTTTATCTGATCTGCATACTTGTCATTCCTCATGCATTGAATCTAAATCTGAGTTTGAATTTGATCCTATATCTGATTTTTATGCTGAGAGTAAATTTGAATTTGAGTCTGGTTTTGATTTTCTGGGTGTTGTACCTCTTGATGTTGATTTTTTAGAGTCAGAATGCACTAACCATGTTGTAGGAAGTACATATACTTTTGACTTGCTTTATGAGGTAAAGGCTGAGGAACCCTCCTCTTCTTCTCCTACCCTGGTTCCTCCCACTGTTCAGCCACCACCCACACCAGAGTTGAAGCCCTTACCAGCAAATTTCAAGTATGCTTACTTGGAGGATAAGGAAAAAGTTCCAGTGATCATCTTTGCCTCCCTTGTTGTTGAGCAACAGGAGAAGTTGTTGCTAGTGCTCAAGAAGCACAAGAAAGCCATTGGATGGACTTTAGCAGACATTCCTGATATTAGCCCATCTACCTGCATGCATAGGATACTTTTAGAGGATGGAGCTAAGCCAGTGAGGCTGCCACAACGGTGACTCTACCCCGTCATTCTAGATGTGGTGAAAAAGGAGGTGACCAAGCTCTTACAAGCTGGAGTCATCTACCCCATTTCTGACAGCCAGTGGGTGGGTCCAGTCCAAGTGGTTCCTAAGAAGACAGGCCTCATAGTGATCAAGAATGAGAGGGATAAACTTATCCCCACAAGAGTGCAGAACAGCTAGTGAGTCTGTATTGACAATAGGAGGCTGAACCAGGCAACCAGAAAAGATCATTTTCCCCTGCCATTCATTAATCAAATGCTTGAGCGCTTGGCAGGTAAGTCTCATTACTGTTTTCTTGATGGTTTTTCTGGTTATTTACAAATTCATATTGCTCCTGAGGATCAAGAAAAGACCACATTCACCTGTCCCTTTCGCACTTTTGCCTATAGGAGGATGCCCTTTGGCCTATGCAATGCCCCTGATACCTTCCAGCGGTGTATGCCTAGCATTTTCAGTGAATTTTTAGAGAGTTGCATAGAGGTGTTTATGGATGATTTTACTGTTTATGGATCCTCTTTTGATGCATGTTTGGATAGTCTGGATAGAGTTCTTAATAGATGCATGTAAACTAACCTTGTGCTGAATTTTGAAAAATGTCACTTCATGGTTGAACAAGGTATAGTTTTAGGGCATATCATTTCTAGTAAAGGCTTAGAGGTAGACCCAAAAAAAATAGCTGTTATTTCACAATTTCCTTACCCCTTTTGCATGCGAGAGGTTCGTTCTTTTTTTGGTCATGCAGGGTTTTATAGGCGCTTTATCAAGGATTTTAGCAAAGTGGCCCTTCCACTATCCAATATGCTGCAAAAGGAGGTGGAGTTTGATTTTGATGACCGGTGCAAAGAGGCTTTTGATTGCCTCAAGCGTGCGGTGACTACCACCCCTATCATTCAGGCACCTGATTGGGTAGCCCCAATTGAGTTAATGTGCGATGCATCCAATTACGCATTGGGGGTTGTCCTTGCTCAAAAGACTGTGATGCAATCCTACCACGCAAGGGCATTGGATAGAAGACTCCAAGTAGATTGGGTAAGAGATCCAAGGGAAGGCCCTAGGGTTCTCATGAGCCTTAGGGTAGATTTTGAGCCCATGGGCTAAGTATGAGACTGCTTATCTTTGTAAATACTATAATAGGTTTTTCCTTCATTTGGGCCTTGTATTTTGGCCATTCTAGTAGTAAAGGGTTTTAGCCTTGTATTTCGAGGCATTTTGAGTAGTCTTTGTAGTAGGGATTTTTTTGTATTTTCATGTATTTTGCCATGGGGGTGAGCTTAGCGATTATAGGGGGTGTGTAGGTAAGCTCTAGCTTCTAATCTTAAGGAGCTGAGCTTAGCTATTAGAGAAGTATATGTAGCTAAGCTCTAGCTTCTTTAGGAATCTTCTTAAGGAAGCTTCTCAAGGAGGTGAGCTTAGTTATGAGAGGGGTGTGTGTAGATAAGTTCTAGCTTCTCAAGGAAGTTTTCTCAAAGAAGCTTCTCAAGGAAGTTTTCTCAAGAAAGCTTCTCAAGGAAGCTACCTAGTCTATAAATAGAAGCATGTGTAACACTTGTTGTAACTTTCATGAATGAGAGTCTTGTGAGACATACTTCAAAGTTCGACTTCTCTCCCTCTTTTATTCTTTCAATTTCATGCTCCCCCCTCTCTCTTTCTCTCCCTCTTTCTTTTCCTCCATTGAAGCATCCTTCCAAGCTTCTTATCCAAGGCTCATCTTGGTGGTGAAGCTCCTTCTTCCATGGCTTATTCCCTAGTGGATGGCACCTCCTCTCACCTCTTCTCCTTTGTCTTCCGCTGCATCTCCATGGTGGAAAATCACCATTAAAGGACCTCATTGAAGCTCAAAGATCCAGCCTCCATAGAAGCCCCACAAGCAAGCTTCCATTAAGTGATAATCAGAGCACAAGAGCTTCAAGTAGGTGCTCCTTAAACCTCCATTAATTTTTGGCTTTACCTTCTCTTCCATTGTTGTTTCTTCATTTTTCCTCCATGTATCTCCTCACATGTCTTGTGCTAAATGTTGTTAACATGATTCTTTAGAGTTTCCACCGATTAAACTTGCTATAGAAGCTAGATTTGATTTTCTATGGTTCAAATTTCTTGTTCTTGTTCTTGAACCATGAATTGTGTTTAGGTTCCTTTGAGATTTGTCTTGTTATTTTTTGTGGCTGAAACCTAAACCATAAAATTCTTACAAAAATATTAAAGTAGAAGAAAACCTCAAAAATCTAGAGTGACTTGTTCACCTATTGTAGTTTTGTAATAGAAGTCATGTCTAGTCATGAAACTTGTCACATAAGATTTCTTATGTTATGCTGAATTTTATTTTCTTGTTTCTTTGTCTAACTCATTTGTTCATGAGTGTATGAAATTATTTTAGCCTATTATTTGATTTGAGTCGAATCTTTCATGTTAATTAGTCCTTAACATCTTCATGCAAAATTCTTAGAGAGTCTTTGATTGTGAACCTTTTCTTGAACTTTTAGGTTTCCTTATGATTGTGTCTATTGTGAATTTGAGTTTTGGTGATTGAATTGCTGGCTGAAATGTTGATCCTAAGTGCATATTGAACTTCTAAAACTGTCGTAAACAATCCTAGTGAGTTCAACATACATAGGAAGGTTGAAAGTAAGCCCAAAGCAATCAATATACCATGCTTAAAAAAAATCGCGGGTGCTGGAAGCTTGGATATACAAAGGGATTTTTTTTGTATTTTCATGTATTTTTCCATGGGGGTGAGCTTAGCTATTATAGGGGGTGTGTAGGTAAGCTCTAGCTTTTCATCTTAAGGAGGTGAGATTAGCTATTTGAGAGGTATGTGTAGCTAAGCTTTAGCTTCTTTAGGAATCTTCTTAAGGAAGCTTCTCAAGGAGGTGAGCTTAGTTATGAGAGGGGTGTGTGTAGATAAGCTCTAGCTTCTCAAGGAATTTTTCTCAAAGAAGCTTCTCAAGGAAGTTTTCTCAAGAAAGCTTCTCAAGGAAGCTACCTAGTCTATAAATAGAAGCATGTGTAACACTTGTTGTAACTTTGATGAATGAGAGTCTTGTGAGACATACGTCAAAGTTCCACTTCTCTCCCTCTTTTATTCCTTCAATTTCATGCTCCCCCCTCTCTCTTTCTCTCCCTCTTTCTTTTCCTCCATTGAAGCATCCTTCCAAGCTTCTTATCCAAGGCTCATCTTGGTGGTGAAGCTCCTTCTTCCATGCCTTATTCCCTTGTGGATGGCGCCTCCTCTCACCTCTTCTCCTTTGTCTTCCGCTGCATCTCCATGGTGGAAAATCACCATTAAAGGACCTCATTGAAGCTCAAAGATCCAGCCTCCATAGAAGCCCCACAAGCAAGCTTCCATCAGATTGATAAGTTGCCTTGGGTGATCTACTACGCTTCCAGAACTTTGGTTGTTGCTCAAGCAAATTACACTACCACAGAGAAGGAGCTATTAGCAATAGTGTTTGCTCTTGAGAAATTTCGTTCATATTTACTTGGTACTCTTGTTATTGTTTATACTGACCATGCAACTCTTAAGTACCTGTTGAAGAAGGCTGAATCAAAGCCTAGATTGATCAGGTGGATGCTTTGGCTCTAAGAGTTTGATTTGGAGATCCATGATCGGAGCGGTGCACAGAACCTCGTGGCTGACCATCTGAGTAGGATTGAGCGTGCGTCTGAGGACTCACCCATTCGAGATGATTTTCCGGATGACCATTTGTACATTCTGTATAAGATTTTTGATTCCTTCCCCACTCCTTGGTTAGCTAATATTGTGAATTATTTGGTTGCTTCTGTTTTTCCTCCCTTAGCATCTAAAGCTCAAACTGATAAAATTAAGAGCGATGCTAAGCATTATATTTGGGATGACCCCTATATGTGGAAGTTGTGCAGTGACCAGTTTATTAGGAGATGGATTCCAGACCATAAGATTGACTCAGTCCTGCAATTCTGTCATTCTTCTGCACCAGGTGACCATCTTAGCATACAGAGGATAGCTCACAAGGGTCTTGACTGCAGTTTCTATTGGCCCACCATCTTCAAGGATGCGTGGAGAATCTGTAGCACTTGTGAGCCTTGTCAGAGAGCAGGCAGCTCACTTTCATGGAGACAACAAATGCCTCAACAACCCATGTTGTTCTGTGAGGTGTTTGATGTCTGGGGTATCGACTTTATGGGGCCTTTCCCAGTCTCTTTTGGTTTTGTTGATTATGTTTCAAAATGAGATTTCAAACAGGGAGATAAAAAAGTTCTTGGAGAAGATTGTGCAGCCAAACAGAAAGGATTGGAGCACCAGGTTGGATGATGCTCTTTGGGCGCATAGGACTGCCTACAAAGCACCCATAGGAATGTCTCCTTATCGGGTTGTCTTTGGCAAGGCATGTCATCTTCCTGTAGAGATAGAGCACAAGGCCTACTGGGTTGTAAAGACCTGCAACTTCTCTATTGATCAGGCTAGAGAGGAAATGAAGTTGCAACTAAGTGAGCTAGATGATATATGTTTAGAAGCCTATGAGAATTCCAAATTCTACAAGGAGAAGACCAAGAAGTTCCATGACAGCTTGATAGCTAAGAAGGACTTCGTGGTTGGACAGAAAGTTTTATTGTACAACTCTAGGCTCGGACTCATGAGTGGTAAGTTGAGGTCAAAGTGGATTGATCCTTTTGTGGTGACTAATGTTTTTCCTTATGGTATAGTTGAAATCAAAAGTGAATCCACAAATAAGAGCTTCTAGGTCAATGGACACCGGCTGAAACCATTCCTCACAAATCCTTCCTTGGTGGATGTAGTGGTAGAGGAGACCTCCTTACTTCACCCTACTTCTGTTCCGCCATGACTTAGGGAGTTTTCTTTTTTTGTCCCCTTCTTTACTTTTATTGCACTTGTCCAAATTTATTGATTGTTCTGATTGCTCTTGATCTTATGATTTTACTACATTGAGGACAATGTGTTGTTTAAGTGTGTGTGTGGGGGGGGATTGTTCTCTGTTTAGGGTTTTCTAGGTTAATTTTTTTATTTTGGTTTTATGTTTTTGTGTACAACATTGCATGTTTCTCTTTGAATTCTAGGTTATGTACAGGTAATGGGTAATTCTTTTTGAAATTGGAGTTTCTTGGCATTTTGTGAATTGAAATCCTTGTTTTTCTCTACATGTCAAGTTAGTTTTGAAAGGTCGAATTGAAAGTGATAGATTTACCCTTGGCGAGATTTTGAGCCATCATCATCTATTTTATTCGGTGTGTTTTGGCCCATTGATTGCTTGCACAATAGCCTTAGCTTGACTCTTGTTGATACTTCTTGCTTCACATGCATGTTGGAAGATGATTTAGGCATTTTGTTCTTATAAGCCTCTAGCCAAATGAGCCTACCTTGAATTAATTCCTTTGATAGCCCCTTTGAGCCTATGTTCCCCTTTCTTTGTTTTGAAGCTCATTACAAGCCTTAAGTGAAAAACCATGATCTCACCTTACCCTTAAGGAATTTTGGAGCTTTGGAATTGTTTTGGGAATAAGTGTGGGGGGTTATGTTTCATTGGATGATATGTTTTTGTTGGCCATGCTTGATGATGTATTTTGGCCATGCTTGATGTATATATAGATATTGCCTAATTGTTGCTTTATTTTTCAAATGCTTTCAAATGCTACTGTTCACGTTAAAAAAAACGAAAAAAAGCAAAAAAAGAATGAAGTTAAATAAATGAGGTCTTGGCTTGAAGACTTTGATTGGTTTGAGGACTTGGTTGATTTTGTTTTGAGTTTACTTTTTATGCTTAATTCTTAATTTTGGTTTTGGGTTTACTACTTTTACTTAGTTTCCACTTATTCCCCATTGCTCCTCTATTCCTTTGGGTTTTAGCTACTTATCCCATACTTTCCTCTACCTTGTCCTTGGCCCCATAAAAGACCTTTTGATCCTCATGTGTATGTGTTTGGCAAGTTTGGTTGTCAATTTTAGAGTTTTGCCAAGTCTATGTGGTGTTTGTTTTCCATGGGTGCTTTGAGAGTAAACAGTAGCCAAGACATTTGTGAGATAGAGTGCATATCTTGTGAGGTTTTATCACTTTTCATTCAATTCTTGAGCTGATTGACTATCTTGCCATGTTAGAGGTGCTTGGATGATTTTCATGACTCCCTTGATTCTTTAACTCTTTACGTGTTGGATGTTACCCATTCCTTTCATTCCTTGAGATTCATTGAGAAATATGTAAATGTTTTTGTGTTTGTTTGTCTCTTTTTAATGTCTCTAGATTTGTTCCTTGCTTTGCTTTTTGATTTTGCCCAGGAGTGCAAAAGGCTAAGTGTGGGGGATTTGATGTGTCATTATTTTCTCCTATTTCTTAACCCTTTTTGTCACCATTTTAATTACTTATTATCCTTAATTGTCAAATTAACTATGCAGTTTGTCTCTTTTTACTGTCTCTGGATTTCTTCCTTGCTTTGCTTTTTAATTTTGCCCAGGAGTGAAAAAGGCTAAGTGTGGGGGGATTTGATGTGTCATTATTTTCTCCTATTTCTTAACCCTTTTTGTCACCATTTTAATTACTTATTAGCCTTAATTGTCAAATTAACTATGCAGTTTTATCATTTGGGCCTACTTGACTAATTTTGTGTTTTAAATTTAATTTCAGGAGAATTATAAGCAATTGGGCTTGGATCCGAAATTAGGCTGAACCGGCTTGGACTTGAAGAGAGCAGGAAATTTTATTTTATCGAATTTTATTTTATTTGGGCCAGTTTTATTTATTTCGTTTTTGGGCTTGGACTTAAAGCAGAATTGTAAACTTTGGGGATGAGGACATATATAACAGCACCAGGGTTTTAGTGCAGCAGACTATTTTTTGGAGAGGAGAATTTTTTTAGGGTTTTGCAATTCCAGTGTTTACTGTTCTCGCGCACTGTTCATGGAGAAAGAAATTTTGTTTTCTGCTTCCAATTGCAATTTCTTTTTCTGCTTCTGCCTTTGAATTTGTTTTCATTTCTGCTGATTAATGGAAGGCTAAGTCTCCAACGTTGTTTTCTCTTGAGGATCAAGCACAACTCTCTTTCAGGTTTTGTTATTACTATTGAATTATGATCAGTTTTTCCTCTTCATCAATTGCTCTGTATTTGTTGCTATTAATCCATGCATGCTTCATGCTTAATTAATAGTCTCTGCGCTTAATTTACGTTCATGCTTAATGATCAGTTTCGTTCATGCTTAATGGAGATGTGAGAGGGATTAATTGGTGTATGTATTGCTTAATCACATAATGACAGCCTTAGGTTAATTTTCGCTTAGTAGATTAATTTCGGGTTGGATTAAGTGGGTGAACTGATTAGGAATAAATTCTCATAACCTAGGATAAGAGACTTGTTTTTGAATCAAGGGGAAACAACACATTTTAATTCTATTATTTCTTTAATTCAAATTACTTGCTGTTTAAATTACAAAAACAAACACCCCCCCCCAATTCAATACTGTTTTATTACTATCTGTTATGAAGATTTGGTTGATCGTTGCTCGTTGCCAGATGACCTAGGATCACTTCCTAGATACTGTATTTTTAATGTTTATTTGATTCGGGTACGGCCTCGATCACTTAGGCACCAAGTTTTTTATGTTTTATTATTATAATCTACCTATAAAAGCACCTCCGTGTGCCATATTAGGAATATGAATGATCAATTAAGTAAATTATGAGTGAATGAAATTTAGTTTTATTTCTCACTTCCTCCAGTGAGTGTGTGAGTTAGTGTGGTAAAAATAAAAAGTTCCTCTCTTTTTTTATTTCTTCCGCCGTGTGTGTGTGTGTTTGTGGGTTTAATTGATCTCACTGTTAACAATGTATAATATTCCAAATTTGAAAGGTATAGTACAAAGTTCATCATAAGTTCTTATGCAAAGAATTGCCTGGAGAAAAGTGACTTACATGACTAGCTAGCATATAAAGCATCAGATTGTATGCTGCCCCAGCCCATGCTTTTTCCATCATTACCCTATTTGCCTTGACGATTTCAGATGATAGAGGATAAATAAGATACAACCTCTAAGAGGTACAGGAAAATGGAAACAAGGCATAAAACATGCCTTGAAGCAATCATTTGAGACCCTTTTAGATATGGAATTACTGCCTAAATCAATACCTCACACGTATATGAATTACAAAAATTGTTATCCTACCGCAGTAGAAACAAAATAGGATGTACACAAGTGAGACACAATATCATTTAGAGTTGTAACATCAATTTAGTTCAGCAAATGAACCAGAGAAATGACATAACCAAGTAGATACTTTTAGTATATTAGTATATTTTTGTTTTATCATAGCACAAGTTGAGTGGGAGAAAGTGAAAGTGTTTTATGAAAAAATATAACCTTAAGAAGCTTACAATTTGTCCAAATATGTTTTCACATTGTTCAACCAAACAAATACTTTGTAGTCTTTATCCATCTCTTTCAAGTTTCACCTATTTGGCAGAATGTGAGCATAAGGCTATTGTAAATGAACAATAAAAATGAAAGGAAAAACAATCACTGCATTAAGAAGTCTTCTTAGTCTCATTATCTACATTCAGGAGTATAAAATTGCAAATCAACTGTTAAGTAGACCCTGATTTCGCTATATCAAATTGAGAAAAAATTATCAAAATATAGGGGTAGCAATAATGCACGAGGTAATAATACTTTTATTGTGGTCAGTATTAATTTACACCTAGAGTTGACTAAGCCCATTTAGAACATTAATATGTGCTAATAGTGTTCAATAGTTAAGCAATCCTATTGGATGATGCTAAAGCTTAAATTATCTAAGTTTTGGAATCTTCATCAATTTTATAAGAATCAACTCATCTCCTTTGCTTCTTCACAAACAAATATTCAGAAATTTTTGGATCATAGAAGAAATGAATGTGAATTTTATGTCAAGAACATACTTGTGGAAGTGGTTGAGCAACCATTAGATCAAGCCATAAATCTCTTCGCATGTACTTTGATGCAATTTTTGTTCTTAGCCACTGGTAAGTAAAAGAATAGGGGATCCATAAATAACTAAAGCAAACAAGCAGCTAAGAAGATTTTGTTCCATGTATTTACTCTATTTCCCATAGGATCCAATACCGAAATCTCTGCTGCATCATAATCCTCAGTAAAGACCCTTGAAAGTTCTCTTCCATCAGAGGACTTGCCTATTGCATCCTTTCCACCCTTCTGTTTATCGCTCACTCCATCAAAGGACACCATCGGCAAGTGACTTTCTTTGTTGTCCATTAACTTATTTGTCTCAAGTTCATCTTGAAATCTGGATGCACATATACACAACTGAATTTCAACACCAAAACCAAATGAAAAAAATGGTGATGAAAATAGCCAAGTCATACAAAATTTTAATCACATAAATTGGCACATGTCCGATAACATTACAACTTAATGGATTCATTAGCATAAATTACACTAAATTCTAATTACGTAAGAGTTTGCTAGTCAATGTCAATGGGAAAAACTGGCAAACCTCACAGATTTTGATCTATTAGAAACCATAGTTTGCTAGTTCAACTTTTTAGCTTCGCTCTTCAACTGGCAAACCTCACAGATTTTGATCTATCGGAAATCATTACATTCAAGTTCAATTATGTGGATAAATAATAAAAGTAGAAAGATAAATACCATAAGCTAGAAAAAGGGGAGAGAAGAGAAGAAAAGAAATAGAGTAAAAGAAATTTAACTAGAAAATCCATGTTGTCAAGTCCCCCTTAAAAGCTACCTTGAATTCAGTATTTGACTTCTATACCATGAATTTTAATTCCAATCTCTTGATTTGTCCTAATTAGTGAACAAAACCGAAACATGGGTCATGTAACAGTCCCATTCTATTGTGAAACTACTTTGCTTAATTGTTCCCCCTACTTGAGTTACATGACTTGGACTGTAACCGTATCAGGTGTCAACAAAAGTAATTGGAAGATTACCTACTACACAATTAGGATATCCACTATCTCTGATGCAGCCCAATGCAACCCACAATGAAGGCCTATTGTAGCTATAACAGTCCTTATTGCCACATGCAATCCATTTCACCACTTCAATCCCATCCAACAATTTTCATAAATCAGGCACATCACCACACTAAGATCACTCTCAGCAAATTTCACAGTTTCAATCCCATCTAAAATTTTCATAAATTAGGCAAATCACTACACTACGCTCACTCTAAGCAAATTTCACCTATTCCCAAAACCCCCAAGCTTCGCCTCTCATCAAATTTCACCAATTCCCAAAACCCCAAACTTAAACCCTAAAATCCATATCGAGCAATCTCAGCCAACCACTCACACTCCGTCAAAAAACCCCAAAACCCAAACACCACAAAAACTAACCAATAACCCAAATCAAACACAAGCACAACACAAATTTTCCACTTGACAGATGACAGTCAACACTTAATACTCAATCAACAATAACCACAAACCTCAGGATTAATCCTCGTGAGGACAATATTCCTCTCCTGCAATCGGACAACTGGCCAAACCAATTTCTCGTGGCTATTGGACAGCGGTAGTGCCTCCTCCATCTGAACCTTATACACCTTCTCGTTATCAACAACAGTGTCACTCTCCACGTACTGCTTCAGCAACAACCATTCTTGAGGTACCTCTTAAGCTCCAAGGGCATCCCCTAGACCCACATCGGATCGATCTCGGGCAAAAGCCACCCCCTTAGGGCCTCAATCCTATCCTCGAATGACTTCATTGTTTTCGCCATGATGAGCGTCTCGCCCAAATCAAACACACGTCAAGCATGCGTCGTAGATCCCCAACGGCACCGCGAAGCATAGGAACTTCTTCCTTTTGCTCGACGTCGAAATAAGGTGAATCTCCTCATTGTTCACCACCACCACCTCTTGCCGCCATCCTAAACCTCGTGCTTGAACACTAAACGACTCTTAACTTTATATCCCTCACGCGCGAAATGCTTTTGAGAAACTAAAATGACGGCGGCGGAGAAGACGAACTATAGTAAGTGCACCCAACTCGATCTGAATGCGCGTGCAGTGTGTTTGAGTACTGACCACGAGAGCAAGCCAGCTGCAGAGTTAATAATTAGGGTAACTTAAACGAAAAGCATTGCCCCTAATTATTAACTCTACAGCTGGCTTGCCCCTAAGATAAAAAGTTATCCTTTTCTTTTCCTTCTTCTTTCTCTTGAGATCAAAAGATAATAAGAAGCAAAAAAAAAAAATGGTGAGGTCTTGTGTTGTAGACATGTGACTCAACTTAACTAAACTCAAATCAACATTTTGGTAAAACACAAAACATCAGAGCATCAATAAATAACGTTTGATTGGATGATCATCAATTTTGGTTTGTGCTAGTGCAATAACTTGGAGTGATGCTCAAGTGTGATGTGTGCCTGTGTTTTAGGGACTAATGGTGGAAAGTGAGTTTTCAAAGTTGAGATATGTTATCTAGTGCCTAGTGAGTTATAGGAAAGGACCTCAAACCTTTTTATCTTTCATTCGCATATGCATCATATTCTTTTGATTGTAGTTTTGAGTTCTAACCAAAGTAGGAACATGTGTTGATCTCAGTGTTTCTGGAATATTTGGGGTGTTTGCAAACATTGCACGTATTTTGCTTTTCTATTGAATTAGATTCCTCTCAGAATTTAATTCTTATTCTTCCTTACTTTTTCAGTTTTCTTTCTTTCCTTATTCCTTCTATTTTATATTTTGGGCTGGTTTTCTATTGAGCCTTGACTTGCTTGCTTGCTCCAGCCCAACTTTACGCAGTTTGGTGCTCCAATTCTTGGTAAGTTTCTCAATTCACTTTTTTTTTTAAATATTAGCAATATGGTTGAACAAATTTGGTTGCTTTAATTCCTTCTCTCTTTTTTTTCGTGTTGGAAAAATCTGACAAGAGGAATCTCAAAGAAAAGAAAGAAAAAAAGCATAAATCACTTGGGAAGATAGTGACATAAATTCTTCAAGTGATTCAGTAAATAAAATCATAAATCTGGGCCTCATGTTAAAAGACTATGAAAGCAGAGAAAAACAAAGTTGATACATTGATTGCAATTTCTCCAAACACATGGCGGGAGATGCATAAGAGTTTATTCATATTTCTCCCAAAGATAGTGAATATGTGATCTATGGAGACAACGAACAAAGGCCACTTGATCAACAAGCTCAACAAGTGGTATCAATGATACCAAAAAGGTCACTTGTCTTTGATAAATTACTTTTGATTATTTTTTTCTTATGATTGTTAACTCTTGATTGAATTTTGATGCTTGTTTTCTACTTAAATGTTGATTGTCTTTGATGATTGTTTTTGAATGAGTTTTTGATTGTGTTTATGATTGATGATTGATTGTATGTGTTTAATTTTGCTTGTGTTGAATTGAATGTTGGTATTTATGGTTGATTGATATAGTTAGATGATTTTAGACATAGACATAGGTAATTTTTAAGTGAAAAACCTAGTTTAGTATTCTAGTAATCGATTACCATTACGTGTAATCGATTACACAAGAACAGGTAGCCTGTAATCAATTACAGATCCCTGCAATCGATTCCTAGTAGGCAATATGGTCATGTAATCGATTACGAAGTCCTATAATCGATTACCATTCATCCTCCACTATAAATAACATGTGTTTCAAACGTTGCAGCCACGAAACTCACGATTGTGGCGCCCCTTTTTCTCCCAAACTTCAAATCCTCATATCTTCTTCATTTCTTAACCAAATCACGTCCCACAAAGCCAAAACTTCATCATTTTCACTCCTCTTTCGATTCCACCGATTGAAATTCGTTAAAACTTCATCAAATGGCAGAATCATCAAAGAAGCAAAAGGGAATGTCCTCTACCACTATTGTTGCTGGCCATCGATGCCACAGACCATCTGAAGCACCCATAGCACTAGTTCCTCCTTCCTTGTCATCTCCATGATCATCTACTCTATTTTCTTTAGATGATCAATGTCTACGGTACTCTTCTCAATTTTCTACTAGAATCATATTAGACCCTAAGTACCTAGACATAGCTTTCTTTGATGATGAGACATTTGACTGTTATCAAGTATTTCAAAACTCTGGCTTAGTTGAATTTATGTCTTTAAAGTTGCCTTATTATCCTGAACTAGTTAGAGTCTTTTACAATAACTTAAGAATTCAGAATAGTACATTTTACTCTAAGGTGCATGGTATTCCTATTGTCATTGATTAATCTCTATTTTTCTCATTGACTAAATTACCCAGTCAAGGTGTTCCTTTTGAGGGAACTGTTGTTGATGATTGGAAGTTTGATTACTCGAGTCATGATGCTCGTCGTATAGTCTGTAATGACCAGGCTGATATGACCGGCAGATTGCTTGCTGGGTCATTAACCTTTGACTGTTGCATCATGCACTACATCATTGTTCACATTTTGTTACCCTGTTCGTCTAATCTTGCTCAAGCCTCTGAGGAGGACTTGATTCTCATGTGGGATTTTCTTACCAGTCGTCAGATCGACTAGGCCCACTTGGTTAGGTACCAAATGCATACGGCATTACGGGCCAATGCACCTCTTCCTTATCCTCAGTTGGTCACTCTTTTTCTTCATCACTTCCAAATTCCTTTGGATATTGAACCTTTTGTTCAAGTTAAGAGGTCTTTTGCAATTAGTGCTGGAGTGGTAACTTCTTTTGGGTACCGTAAGGATATTGACGGAAAGTGGATTAAGAAACAAGATTTACCACCACTGATTCCTAACGAGCGTACTCCATCTCCTCCGTCACAGAGAGATGCTTCCTCTACTCTTATGCATGTAGTTCTTTCTAAGCTATGTGGCCTTCGAGCGTTCGTCGGTGACCGTTTTGATGCCATGGATAGTCGCCTGGATGCCATGGATGCTCATTTTGAAGGCAGGGATACACAGATTAATCAACTTAAAGATGACATAAGTTTCATTCGCCGTTGCTTCGATCCATCGACTGCCCCATAGTTCTTTCTAAGTAGTTCTTTATTTCAGTCGTGTACTTGGCTTTTATTGTTTTAGTTATGGTTATCTTGCACTTTTATTACTATTTCTAGACTTTGAATTGATTGTTTAAGACTTTGTGTGGTTTTCTTTAGTTTATGACTAACTTTGTTTACTATTGATTGTTTTCCTTAGTTCTTTTTCTTATATGTTGTTGGCTTTTTGATGTTGCCAAAGGGGGAGAGAACATGGGCTAGAAATCATTAACTTAGGCATAAATTTCAAAAGATAGGGGGAATAAGGGTTATGTATACGTGCTATCAACTTGTATATAGTTTATCTTAATTTCAGGATATTGTCATCATCAAAAAGGGGGAGATTGTAGAAGCAAAGATATCATGATGTTTTGATGATGCCAAAGAAACACGCTTCTCAAGTTTGATCTAAAACAAGACTCCAAGAAATCCAAGATAAATGATGAAGTTAGTCTCTAGAGTCTTAGAAAGAAGTTTTCAAATTGATGATGCATAAGTTATGGCCAAAGGTTTTTCTCAAAAGCATTTAAAAGATATATTTACTCTCTGGTAATCAATTTAGCAGTGGCCAAAATGCTTATTGGAATGTTTTAAAATGTTTTTTATATCTTTGAAAGCTCGTAATCAATTACACAAGGCTTGTAATCGATTACCAGAAGTTTTGAACGTTTTAAAACAACCTTTAGAAATTTGAATTTAAATTTCAAAGTTTGTAATTGATTATAGAGTGTATGTAATCGATTACCAGAGTTAAAATTCAAATTTCAAATGTGAAGAGTCATAACTCTTCACAAAACAATTGTGTAATTGATTACACCATTTTTGTAATCGATTAACAGTGAGGAATTTTCTAAAATGAATCCCAACAGTCACATCTTTTCAAATGATTTTGAATGGCCATCAAAGGCCTATATATAGGTGACTTGGGACACGAATTTTCTGAGAGAGTTTCTCTGAACTGAAATGTCTTATTCTCTCAAAAATGATTCCTTGGTCTAACACTTACATATTCAATAAGGAATCTTGATTGATCTTCAATTTTAATATCCTTTTCTTAAAGAGAGAAACTTCTTCTTCTTCTTATTGAATGGAAATTGTTTAAGACGATGGTCTCTTAAGTTGTAAGGATTCTTGAACACAAGGGAAGGGTTGTCCTTGTGTGGTTCAGACTTTGTAAAAGGATTTTTACAAAGAGAGTGGAAAATCTCAAGTGGGTTGCTTAAGGATTGGACGTAGGCACGGGAAGTGGCCGAACTAGTATAAATTGAGTTTGCATTTCTCGCTTCCCTTATCTCATTTATTTTATTGCAATCAATTTTTTCCTGCATGTTTAAAGAACATTATTAAATTGGTTGTTGATTCTTCTCCCTCTTAAGTTATTGAGGCCACTTGTCCAACACACTGACCGTAGATCATCCTTTAGTTAGGCCACTAAATCATCAAACAAAAGAATCCCTAAAGTACCGCAGATCACCTAGAAGCCCAGTTATTGCGGTAACAATTCTCCTACAAATACTAAGTTCAATGCAAATATTTAACAAGAAGTGTTGGAACCATTATAATCTATTGGATAACCATAGTGTTGCAAAATATTCGCTGCCAATACTATATTCACTTCAGTCTGTTACAAGTTTGAAATTATTTTATTAAACTTGTGTATGGTATGACTATTTTAATGTATCTCTTCATTCTATTAACGATTGTTGTTTTATATGCAAGTTATGTTCATTATGAGTGAACCTTAGTTTCCCATTTGATATTCAATATAATGATTAATACAGACAGTTTTGATTAATTGTTGCATTTGGTTTGAAAATTTTGGGAAGAGATATTTTTTATATTAGATTCATATGTATAGGTTAAGTCTCTTTTCTTAAATTTGATGAAATTTTCTGTATAGTGCATTTCACTTAGTTTTTCGGGTGCATACTTGATTGTGGTGGAATTGATGTCACCACTTTGGTGTCGTGTGCTTGGGGATCAATGCGAAATAATGCCGAAATTTCATCAAATCTAAGAAAAGACACTTAACCTATGCGTATGAATCAAGTATAAAAATGTCTTCATGAATGGGATAAGACCACACCTTTAATGAAAAAAATGAGATCTTCATGCATGGAATAACTTTAAGTGACTGATAGAAGAGAAAAGATGGATCGAAGTTGGATGAATGCAAGTCGCATAAGCCCTGCATATGAGAATGGGGTGAACAGTTCTTGGAATTTTCCTTGGAAAGAACTCAACCAGATAAGGATGGGAAATATTTGTGTCTTTGTATTAACTGTATGAATGGGAGATAACAAGTAGTAGACAGCGTACGAAACATTTTGTTTGTGATGGGATTAAAAGGAATTATCCAACATAGATATATGTTAACGTTTTAATTACATTAGGATTTACGTCGGCCATGTGTAACCAAATCCTAATTGTAGTATTGAACTAAAGCTCAAGTCGTCTCCCAAGGGAATAATGCAAGGATGAATATTCAAATTAAAACCTGTCGGATAAAGATATTTTTGTGTTTTTATATTTTAAACTACCTAAAACTAAAACTAATCAAAATAGAAAATAAATGATATATTTTTCTAGAGAGATTAATGAGCTGAAAATTTAATAACAGTAGTTAAGAGAAAGGTAAGAAGTTATTTGTTGACGCAATAATAATTGTAGACGGAAACAATAACGTTGAGATGTTAAGATTATACTCAAAATCCCTCTCTTTGCTGTAATTCCTTACACATCTATGTTGTTATATCGTTCATCCCTAATTTACTAATGTATTTTATCCCTAATCTCTTAGGTGATAGACCCTAAATCATTTTCCTTGATTCCTAATCCCTTGGCAAACCAACACAAGCAATCAACATTATCGTTTGGGAAATAGCGAGGCTTAACCAAGATTATTCTATCCCTAGAGATAACCCTAATTATGTATCCGATTCAGTTTGGGTTTCAACGACACTCATCAAAATGCACATCAATTTTTGGAATCGTCCATGAGGTGCACAGGCTCACAAAGCATTGAGCACAGAAGGAGAATAATGAACTGAAACAATATATTAATGTGAGAAAATTACATCAAATAGGGTTCAATCCTTTCCTCTCTTAACTAAGAAAGGAACTAACCAATCATGAAATACAAGAAGAGAGAAGAAAAGAGGGTTTTTCAATGAAGGGTGGTGTGTAGAGGTTGTGTCTTTTGTTGTCGCTGATGCCTCTTTATTTATAGAATCATAGAAGTGTTTAATAGAGATAAATAATCTCCTTAATTTACAATATAATATAATTTATACAAGGAAATTATCTCTTCCTCTGATATAATCTGTTTTAATTGTTACAATAATCTTCCAAGTGATTTTCTTCATTTATTTTTGAGCTATATCTCCATAATTATCTCTGTTTTTAATTAATTGGGGGTCATCGCCCGAGACAAAGTTGATGTTACATATATTAACTGGAAGCGGGTTCCTGCATCTCAAAAGGAATTGATTTGGGAGGACATTTAGATATTTCAATTAAACCTTGTATGTTATGGTAATTGGATGTATTAAACCTACCAATTGTTGTTAATCAGTAACTCTTGCATGTCATTTTGTAATGAAGCATGAATTTGATATTGCAGAAGCGTCCGATAAAAAGACGAAGAAGAAAATCCTCCAGACTGTAGGAGAGTGATAGAGGAAATTTAAGTGAAATTTGACCTCCAAATGAATTCTTGCAAAAGGCAAGAATGATGATGATGAAACTATGTGTGACAAGTACGGTATCAGCAAAGATAAGTGGAACCAATTTTGTCAAAGCTGCAGAGACCCTTGATGGGAGATTTGTTGTTGTTGTTGTTGTTTTTCAAATTGACATTTATAATTTATTTAATCATTTTGTTGACATAGTGTCTAATTCCCACTGGATGTTTGAAAGAAGGCACAAACCATCCAAAAACACAACACTGTCCCTCATGTATTGTCTCATGGGGGTTATAACTTTCTTGACAAGAAGTTAATGGAGGAAAAGCGAAAGAAATGATTGGAGCAAGCAGCCCAATCTGGGAGTAGTGAAGCAATTGTGGATCCCCCATCTCCCATTAGACGACATGTGAATTGAAAGTTGGCTTGCAGAAAAAAATCGAGCCAGATGACATCTCGGGAGACAATTGTTTTTGTTTTTTTTTTTCATTTTTATTATTTAACATCCATAATATAGGAATTTTTTTCATTTATATTATTTAATGTCAATATTTAAATTAACACATGTAATTAACGAAATACTCAAATTCATAAATCCAAAACAAATAGTAAAACAAATTCACTTAAATTCAAAATAAATCTAAAATAGAAGCAAAATGTCTAATATGTCAATAGTAATTTTGTGTTGTTAAGTCAGTAATCAAAATATTCATCATCTTGTTGCTGGTCATCAAATTGTTGGTCATTGTGTTGTTGCTACTAGTCATCTGGTTGGTCATTGTCTAGTTGTTGTTGCTGGTCCTGTTGCTGCTAGTCAGGATATTGATGTTGATGAATAATATTTTGCGCTTCAAGAGCTAGAAATTGAAGTACAATTGGCTGAAATACACGCATCTCCTTCTTGGATTGACAAAGCTCCTCCCTTAGTCAATTAATCTCTATTGAATCTTGAGCATGATTGGAAGATCCTTGCATGTGCTGCATGAAGCAGTCATCTCCACATTTATAAGTATGAGCAAGCTCTCCAGTACCGCGAAGGCATCCCTTATGCTTTGTTCCCGCAGCTACAACCGAACACCGAGTCCTAAGTCTTTCTTCTTCAGTAGGGTCTAAAGGAGTGATTTGTGATTCACCAACACTTGATGTAGCATCAAACCTAGCTTCAGATAGTCTAGCCTCAAAATCTTCCTGTCATTCATAAATAGTAATTATTTCATAAATATAATAAACATTTTAAAAAATAAAAAAAAAATGTGCAAGATAATTCACATGGGTCTGCCTAGATCTATCATTGACAAATTGACTGGTATCCTTTCATAAATGAGTTTGTTGAAAGACCTCATCTACATATGCAGATCGATCAAGCTCCTCTGACTATTAACAAATATTATAAAATAAACATTAAGTGGTAAATTAAACAAGTACAAAGAAGTATGTATTATAATAGAATCACTTGTGTGCATACACCCACCATTTTCAAATACATGATTTTTTTTTGCCTGTGCACACTTGGAATGATACCTAGCTGCATTCCAATGTGATAACAAATAGTTCCAGACACAATCTCCAATCCAATATGGTTATTTTCATTTCAGGCATCCCTAAACATCTTGGAAAGTCTATGAGAGGCTTTCGAGTTAAAAGCTTTCCTAATGTCATTCTCTTCCTTGGGTCTCCAAATAAATTTTCTCTAAAGTATCACAAAGATATGAAATGACACACAGTTAGCAAAATACCAATTTTAACATTTCAGATCAATTAAAACAAAATCAGCATTACTTATTATTGATTTTCCAGCAAAAATGAAGGATATTAAATATAGAGCAAAAATGAAAAAAAAAACTCTAAAACATGAGCTATCCATTTCAACCATTGAACTAATTCATTAAGAGGTGTATAAGTCACCTTAAAACACTCGAAAAGTAGTTTGTGATGATCTTCTGGAATTGCTCCCCATGGTAGGCCATGGGTTACCAAATTGTTGCCTAATGGACAATGTGATAGCCTTTGTCACAACCTTAGATGGATGAAACCTAAATAGAAAAAATAATTCATGAAAAATTAAAAGATCAAAAGATGTATGATATATAATGATAATTATTTAAATTTTGTAATACTTATGTTCTATTAGTAAGTGTAACCGTAGGACGATCATTGAGAAGGGGGGGGGGGGCTTCCGTGACCAAATTTGGAATGTCTTCATTAGTAGGCATGTCTGTTACAGTCGAGGATGGGGATGGTGTGGATGTAGGTACCAGGGATAGTCTACGTGCATCAATTGGGAATGTGGATGGTCTAACTTTAGTCGGAGTTGGAGATGATGTAGGTGCAACATTCGAAGTAGACGGGGATAGGGTAGATGATGACAAATTACCTCTACATGGTAATAGTTTAACCGCATATCATTTTTTCTTCCACCTTGTCTCTTTCCCACTATTATCATGTGATGGGGGTCAGAGAGGATCAACATCACCTGATGACACATATCTATATATAGAAAAATAATATTACAAATAATTAATTAAATAAAATATTCGGATGAATTAAAATTAAATAACTAACAAAATTTGACGGGAATAGTGCATCATCAACATTGACAAGTATTTACAATTGTTTATTCAATTATGGAATCGTTCTTTTCAATATATAGCTGGGTTTTTAATCTTTTCTGTCCATTAATTTGCTCAATAAAAATTTTAAAATTGTAGGATATATGCATAGAAAAATGTGATATAATTGTGGTGTAGTTCTTGCATGAGATGTATACAGGTACAAATTAACAACCATTCAAATAAAATAATAAATTTTATTTATACATTTTTTTATAGGCTAAAGTTAATTTATAAATGTTAAAACACATGCTGAAAGTATTTTAATGTCATCTTCAGCTTTTGATTTTCTACACTTATACCTTATGCAAGCATTGGTTGTAGTCACATCTTGATTATAGCAAGAAAAAATTATACAAAATCATATATAATACAAAATCTCTACCTTTAATTTAACTTGTAAATCTATGAATCACAAGTAGTAGTTGACAAAATCTCTACATTTCATTCTGCAATTGTAATTTCATCCCACGCAACATATATTATGGCATGCAATATTTATATATGTAATGCTAAGGATATAAAAACTATTGTTTGTGCTTATAATTGTACTGAACATTTTAGCGTTGTGCTTAAGTTACCTAATACTTATGTTCATAAAAGATGTACGTGTGAGTTGTAATTTCGATATATTACGAGATCTAATCTATGCCTAGCTAGTAACTTAACTTATTTCCTATCTCTACTAGTTGAATACATTATAAACTATTGATCTATAAGTTAGACATTCCTTAAAATATGAAATTTGTGCCATGTTCACTAATCATTTCATCCGGATACGAGAAGACGCATTAGGACTAACATATATAGAAAGCTAACTTTGCACAACTTAAGCCACTGTGCATAGGTGATGATTAGCTGGATCTTTTTAATTTGTTTATATCCTATAAATAGACCCTTCATATATTCAAATATCCATTCTCTCTATCTTCAAGTTTAATTCCTACTTGTCATTTAATTTTTTAATTTGTCTTTGCATATTATTTGGTTTCTAAATTTAGGAATATATTACTCCTAGCTAATCCTTGTGTGAAATCTCTTTCACCAATTTAATTGAGACTCCAAGTTTCCCCTTAACATTCCTATTTCTCAGTGTCTAACGCATTAACTTCCACAAGTAGATGCATAATCAATTTCCGCATCTTGGCATATAGAATGACTGAAACGAGAATACAGTGAAGAGACCCAGTCACTTTAATTTCCATCTACAAGTTTCCATGATAGCATTGAACTTATTTTGAATAAGTGTCAACCATTGAGTTCCCTGATCAATCTGAAAGTCTGATATGAATTGGTCCTATACCAAATAACCACACCACACTTGTAGCATTTTCTATCAAAATAGTTTTCAGTATTTCACTGATTTTGTTTGAAGTTACCAACTACTAATTTCTATCATCCCCTTTCGGAGATACTCATCTAGAAAGTGATATCTCCTTATATGAGAGCATATATATAAATTATCAATAGTCATACCTAAACCCTAAAACACCTAAATCTAAAATCTATTCAGATTGACCGGAACATGCTTTTGGGCAGTCAACGGTGGAGTAAATTAAAAAAATATAATGCAAAATAAATTTAATTGATAAATAATTATTTTAATCATAATAATTGCTGAAGCACCCACTACATATATCCCAGATGGCCACACACATATATATATATATATAAAGAGAGAGATGTAAAACAAAAGCTAAATTAGATACATTTTCTAAACCAGGCTGACAGATAAATTTCCTATTTAGACAACATTAAACATTTACAAGAACGAAAAAACAAAAAGAATCAAGAAAAAAAATCCAGTAGTTTGAACATCTAAAAGAATAACCATTGAGAGCATAACCAGTTATACAACCACGTGTTCAGATAGCAACATGGAAAACCCACGCCATGCATATGCAAACAATCTTGTCAACACAAAAGGTAATGCAACAAATTGTATCGCATAAGAATGGTAATATACATATCGGAGACAAATGATAAATAAGTTAAGGTACAAGTACAATGTTTAAAGACTAAAATAACACTGTACATACCTAAACATTTTATAAAAAAAAATGATATATATTACAGTAATCTGCATCACCATTTATATTTCTTCTCTGCCTACAATTTGTTAGAAGTTGCACTGGGACAACCACGACAATATCATTCATGTCAATTCCATTAAGAGTAACTATGCATCCCATTTAAACATATTTATTTTCAATTAGTGTAATAATAAGACGTGTGTTGGGTTCTTAAGAATGATGATTTCGAGAAAAGACTCAGAACATCCCTATGGTCAGAATTTACTATTCTGCATATATTTTCATTTTTTTTCTTGGCAAAGGTAACAATAGCCCCTTCTGCTGCCAGCAGAGCCACATCACAAAGGTTGTCTATAATTGAAGGTTAAGAAATTGAATTTCTAATTACAATCCTTCTGCCTTCAGAGCTGTCTAAATTAAGCGAGAAGAAATTTTTTTTCCCATGAATTTATTAAGAATTGAGACCTCACAAGCCCAACCATATCACAACTTGTGTTGTATTGTGAAGATGTTTTTAGCTTCTAAGATTTCCAAGTCCAAACTTTGCACATTATATTCTATAAGTATAAAATTGATGAAGCATGCACTACTAAAAAAATCCTATTTTACGACGCACATTCTACGTCAGTCGTATATAACCCGTCGTAGTAGTGTATGCGATGGCATTTACGTAAATATATAATTTTTTTATGTGCTGCATTTCGTCTACAACGACGTTTCTTTGTAACACTGTCTTTGTAGCTTTGGCAGGGGCATTTTGGAACTTATCTAAGACGGTGCATTTCTAGACACCGTTGTAGAAATAGTTAGCTACAAAGACGGTGTCAGAAATACACCATCGTTAACGTTGTGCTTTATATACTCCCCTATTGCGCAGTAATTGAACACATGTACCTCCAAAAACCTTTTGCCTGAAAAATCATGTATCAGCTCCCGTCGACTGTTTCACCTGAATGTCCCTCTCACCACCCTGACATTGTGCCGTTTCCCTGACCTCCGCAAAAGGAACCCTACATTGTTGCATTTCCTGACCTCCACACCTCGTGTTGTTGCCACCACTGCCACGTAGTCTCATCAACAAACAAAGACGGGTCTTCTACGACCGTCGTAGTTGTTGTCGACATTCAACGATACCTTATTCAAAGACGATGTAGGACCCGACGTAGAATATGCCTTGTAACCGATGTAGAAGGTCCTTTTTTTAGTAGTGATGTGATTCAAATTCAAGGGATCGAGGTCATACCCGAATCAAATAAACATTAAAATGCAGTAACTAGGAAGTGATCCTAGGTCGTTTCCCAACGAGCAATGACTAACCAAATGTTCATAATATGCTTCGTTATAACAGTAACAATTGGGGGCGGGTGTTTGTTTGTGAATTTAAGAACAAGCAAATTGGAATACGAAATTAATAGTATTAAAAACGTGTTGTTTCCTCTGATTCATAAGCCATTCTCTTATCCTAGGTTATGAGGATTTCACCCCTGGCAGTTAACCACTTAATCCAACCCTAATTTAATTTACTAAGCGAAAATCAATTTAGGGTTGTCAATATGTGATTAAGCAACACATACACCAATTAACCCCTTGTTCATTAAGCACGAACGTAATTTAAGCACAGAGGCAATTAATTGAACACGAAGCGTGCACAGATTAACAAAATGCATATGGGTTAATTGGTGAAGGGAAAACCGATAGGAGAGCAACATTAAAAACAAAACCTCAAAGAGAGTTACGCTTCATCCTCAAAGGGAAACAACACTAGAAATTTAGCCTTCCATAAGTTCAACAAAAGCAGAAAACGTAAATGAAACTAGAAGCAGAACGTAAATGAAGCTAAAGGCAGAAATGAAAATGAAGCTAAAGGCAAAAACGAAAATGAAGCTAAAGGCAGAAAAAGGAACAGAAACGAAATTGCAATTAGAAGCAGAAAATGAAAAAATGCATTCACGTGAACAGTAATACAAAGCTCAAAACGTAAAACCCTAAAACTCCTGAATAATAGAATAACAGAATCCTCTTTACACGAATCCCAAGGCTGTTATTTATAAGGGTCACTCAAAGTCAGTGGGCCTGATTACATTATTTTGGCCTAAAACGAAATAAAAATACGAAATAAAAAATGAACGCAATAAAATGAAATTAGACGAAATCTAATAAAATTTTCTTCTCTCTTCAAGTCCAATCTAGCTCAGCCCAACTGCTTATAATTATCCTGAAATTGAATTAAAAACATCAAATTAGTCAAGTGGGCCTAATTGATAAAACTGAATAATACATTTAACAATTAGAGTAAATCAGTAATTAAATTGGTGACAAAAAGGGTTAAGAAATAGGAGAAAATAATGACACATCAAAATTCCTCACACTTAACTTTTTGCACTCCTGGGAAAAATTAAAAATAGAGCAAGGAACAAATCCAGAGACATTAAAGAGAGATAAACAAACACCAAAGCAATTATATATTTCTCACTGAGTCTCAGGGAATGAAAGGAATAGGTAATATCCAATGTGTGATGAATTAAAGAATCAAGACCATCATGAATATCATCCAAGCATCTCAAACATGGTCAGGTAGTCAATCAGCTCAAATATAAGTGATATAGCCTCACAAGATATTCACTCTATCCCTCAAGTGTCTAGGCTACTATTTACTCTCAAAGCACCCATGAAAACAAACACCACATAGACTTGGCAAAATTCTAAATTTGACAAACAAACTTGACAAAGACATGGACATGAGGATCAAAAGGTCTTTAAAGGTTGTAATGGGGCCAAGGACAAGGTAGGGAAAAATATGGAATAAGTAGCTAAAAACCTAAATGAATAGAGGAGCGATGGGGAATAAGGGGAAATTAAGCACAAGTAGTAAACCCAAACCCTCTAATATCAACAAAATCAACCAAGGCTTCAACCCAAATCAAGTCCTCAAAACAAGACCTCATTTATTCAGCTTCACTTCTTCTTCTTCTTCTTCTTTTTTATTTTATTTTTATTTTTCTTTGAACAGTACGAATTTGCAGAATTTGCAGCAATTGAAAGTATTTTGAATTTTTTTTTTTTGAAGATTAAAGCAAGAACTAGCTAGGAAAAATATATATACATCAAGCATGGCCAAAATAAAACATTAAGCATGGCCAAAAATCATATCTTCCAATGAAGCATACCCCCTCCCCCCCCCCCCCCCGGAAAGGTCTTCCAACCACTTATTCCCAAAAAAATTCCCAAGCTCCAAAATTCCTTAAGGGGGGTGCCCCGGGGCATTCTACCCTTAAGGGCTGGAGGGAGCTTCAAAACAAAAAAAGGGAAACCAGGGCCCAAAGGGCTATCCAAGGAATTAATTCCAGGGAGGCCCCTTTGGCCAGAGGCTTAAAAAAAAAAAATGCCTAAATCATCTCCCAACATGCATGTGACCAAGAAGTATCACCAGAATCCAGCCCAGGCTATTGGGCAAGTAATCAATGGGGCAAAGCACACCGAACAAAATAAACAATGAGGGCTCAAAATCTCCCCAATGGTAAATTTATCACTTTCAATTAGACCTTTCAAAACTAACTTGGCATGTAGAGAAGGCAAGGATTTCAATTCACAATGCCAAGAAACTCCTATTTTGAAAACAATTACCCATTTCCTGTACATAACCCAAAATTCAAAGAGAAACATGCAATGCTATACACAAAACATAAAACCAACATAACAATTTTAACACAAATTTAACCTAGAAAAATAAAACTCAAACAAAGAACAATCTCCCCCCCCCCCCACACTTAAACAACACATTGTCCTCAATGTGTCACTATCACAAGATTCAAAGCAATCAGATCAATCAATTAAATTGGACAAGTGCATCAAAAGTAAAGAAGGAGACAGAAAAAGAAAAACTCCCTAAGTCATGGTGGAGGAAAAGTAGGGTGGAGTAAGGAAGTCTCTTCCACCACTGTGTCCACTAAAGAAGGGTTTGTGAGGAATGGCTTAAGTCGGTGTCCATTGAACTTGAAGCTCTTGTTTGTGGAGTCGCTTTTGATCTCAATTGTACCATAAGGAAAAACATTAGTAACAACAAAAGGACCAATCCACTTAGACCTCAACTTACCACTCATGAGTCCAAGCCTAGAATTATACAATAACACTTTTTGCCCAACCATGAAGTCCTTCTTAATTATCATGCTATCATGGAACTTCTTAGTCTTTTCTTTGTAGAACTTGGCATTCTCATATGCTTCTAGGCGGATCTCATCTAACTCACTCAGTTGCAACTTTCTTTCCTCACCAGCTTGATCCATAGAAAAGTTGCAGGTCTTCACTGTCCAGTATGCTTTGTGCTCAATCTCCACTGGAAGATGACATGTCTTTCCAAAGACAACCTGATAAGGAGACATTCCTATGGGTGCTTTGTAGGCAGTCCTGTGAGCCCAAAGAGCATCATCATGCCTAGTACTCCAATCTTTCCTGCTTGGCTGCACAATCTTCTCTAAAATTCTCTTGATCTCCCTGTTAGAAATTTTTGTCTGTCCATTGGTTTGGGGGTGGTATGGTGTGGATACCCTGTGTACAACCCCGTACTTTTTAAGCAAGGCATGCATTGATTTGTTACAAAAATGGGTTCCTTGATCACTAACGATTGCTTTAGGTACTCCAAACCTGCAAAACATATCAAATCAGACAAAATCTACAACAACCTTAGCATCATTAGTTCTAGTGGGCTTGGTTTCCACCCATTTTGTAACATAATCAACTGCAAGGAGAATATAAACATAACCAAAAGAGACAGGAAAATGGCCCATGAAATCTATGCCCCAGACATCAAACATCTCACAGAATAGCATGGGTTGCTGAGGCATTTGTTGTCGCCATGTAAGTGCACTTCCTGCTCTCTGACACTGCTCACAAGTGCTACAAGTCTTCCACGCATCTTTAAAGATAGTGGGCCAGTAAAAGCCACAATCAAACACTTTGCAAGCTGTCCTTTGAACACCCAGATGACCTCCCGGTGCGGAAGAATGACAGAAGTGCAGGACTAAGTCAGTCTCATGATCTTGAATGCATCGTCCAATGACCTGATCACTGCACAATTTCCACAAGTAGGGGTCATCTCAAATAAAATGCTTAACATTACTTTTAATTTTATCTTTTTGAGTCTTAGATGCTAAGGGAGGAAAAACAGAAGCAACTAAATAATTTACAATGTTAGCTAACCAGGGAGTAGAAAAAGAATCAGAAATACTATATAATATATACAAATGATCATCTGGGAAATCATCCCGAATGGGTGAGTCCTCATCAGGCACGCGTTCGATCTGACTCAAATGATCAAAACTAAATTTGCAGAAGCAAGCTTCATGATGAATCAAGATTGATTCAAAGAAGTTTTGATGATAACAAAGGTGATGAAAAAAAGCTCAAAGGTAAAGAATACTTCATGATAACAAAGATGATGATCTCAAGAATCAAAGAATGAGTTCAAGATGTTCAAGATTGAATCAAGACCACTTCAAGGTTCAAGAGGAAATTTGATTTCAAGAATCAAGAATCAAGACTCAAGATTCAAGAATCAAGAGAAGAATTAATCAAGATAAGTATGAAAAAGCTTTTTTTTTTTCAAAAACTGAGTAGCACATGGATTTTTCTCAAAACCTTTTTACCAAACAGTTTTTACTCTCTGGTAATCGATTACCAGATTATTGTAATCAATTACCAGTAGAAAAATGGATTTGAAAAAGTTTTGAATTGAATTTACAACGTTCCAATTGATTTCAAAATGTTGTAATCGATTACAATGTTTTGGTAATCGATTACCAGTGTGCTTGAACGTTGAAATTCAAATTCAAATGTGAAAAGTCACATTCTTTCACGAAAAAACTTTGTGTAATCGAATACACTGATTTGGTAATCGATTACCAGTGATAGTTTCTGAACAAATCAAAAGATGTAACTCTTCAAATAGTTTTTGACTTTTTGAAATTAGTTTTAAGTTTTTCTAATGGTCATAACTCTTCTAATGGCTCTCTTGACTAGACTTGAAGAGTCTATAAAAGCAAGGCTTTGTTTTGCATTTAAAAAAAAAAAATCTATCTATCATTCTATACATCAATCTTTTCCAATTCATTCTTTACACAAGCAAGTTTTCCACTTTGATTTCTGAGTCTCTTTGAACTTCTTCTTCTTCTTCCTTGTGGCAAAAGCTTTCCAAAGTTTTCTGGTTTTCCAAACCTTGAAAACTTATGATATTCATCTTTTTCATTCTCTTCTCCCTTTGCCAAAAAGAATTCGCTAAGGACTAACCGCCTGAATTCTTTTTGTGTCTTTCTTCTCCCATTTCCAAAAGAACAAAGGACTAACCGCCTGAATTCTTTTATGTCTCCCTTCTCCCTTGTCAAAGAATTCAAAACAACACAGTCTGAGAATTCTTTTGATTCTTCCCTTTCCCATATACAAAAGATTTCAAGGGACTAACCGCCTGAGAATTCTATTGTATCCCCATTCACAAAGTTTCAAAGGTTTAACCGCCTAAGAACTTTGTCTTAACACATTGGAGGGTACATCCTTTGTGGTACAAGTAGAGGGTACATCTACTTGGGTTTGACTGAGAACAAGAGAGGTTACATCTCTCGTCGATCATTTCTAGTGGAGGGTACATCCACTAGGTTGTTCAAAGAGAACAAGGGAGGGTACATCCCTTGTGGGTCTTTGCTTGTAAAAGGATTTTTACAAGGTTGGAAAAGAAATCTCAAGGACCGCAGGTCGCTTGGGGACTGGATGTAGGCACGGGTTGTTGCCGAACCAGTATAAAACTCTTGTGTGTTTGTCTCCTTCTTCCCTACTCTTTTAATTTCCGTTGTGCATTTTTATTCCCGCTTTTACTGTTGGTTAAGTTTCTTTTCTGTTCTTCATTTACTTAACAACATAGTAAAATCCTTAGAAGAGTAAAATATTAATTAGTAAAGGTTTAGGAATAATTAATTCAACCCCCGCTTCTTAATTATTCTGAGGCCACTTGATCCAACAAGTGGTATCAGAGCAGGTATCTTGTAGAAAGTCTAACCACTTCAAGATTCATGGCCTCTTCAAACCCTTTGTTTCCTGAAGGAAATTCTATACATAGACCACCCATTTTCAATGGTGAGGGTTACCATTATTGGAAAAACCGTATGCAAATTTTCATTGAAGCCATAGATCTAAATATTTGGGAAGCAATAGAAATAGGACCACACATACCCACTATAGTAGATGTAAGCACAAGCACTACAACCCAAAAACCTAGAGATAAGTGGACAGAAGAAGATAGGAGAAGAATCCAGTATGATCTCAAAGCCAAAAATATTATTACTTCAGCCCTAGGGATAGATGAGTATTTTAGAGTATCAAATTGTACAAATGCCAAGGAGATGTGGGATACTCTCCAATTAACCCATGAAGGAACCACTGATGTAAAAAGGTCTAGAATCAATACCCTTACCCATGAATATGAATTATTTAGGATGAACCCTAATGAAAATATCCATAGTTTGCAGAAAAGATTTACACATATAGTAAACCACCTTGCCTCTCTAGGAAAAATCTTTCCTAATGAAGATTTGATTAATAAAGTTTTAAGATGTTTAAGTAGGGAATGACAGCCAAAGGTAACTGCTATTTCTGAAAGTAAAGATCTCTCTTCCATGTCTCTTGCTACATTATTTGGAAAATTGTAGGAACATGAGATGGAACTTCAATGTCATAATCAAAATGAAGAAAATGACAAAAAGAAGAGAAGTATAGCCCTTAAAGCCTCATCATCAATGCAAGAAGAAAACGAAGAAGAAGATTCAGATGATGAAGAAGATTTTTCTTTCTTTGTGAAGAAATTTTAGAAATTTATCAAGAACAGAAGAATTGATAGGCGTCAGAATTTCAACAATGGAAGAAAATCACAACAAGATTCTCAAGTCCTTAGGTGTTACAAATGCAACCAAATTGGTCACATCAAGGCCAATTGTCCTTCAAATGAAGAGTGGCCTGAGAAAAGTGAAAAGAAAAGGTTTGACAAAAGAAGGACTAAGAAAGCCTACATTGCATGGGATGACAATGATTCATCCGATGGTTCAGAAAAGGAGATTAATCTTCAAACCAAGGATTATGAAAGTGTTGAGAACATCTCTCAAGAATGAAAAAGAAGGAGAAAAAGTATGATCCTCGTCTTCGAAGATCTAGACACTTTAATCATGAAAAAGGTAATATCAAAATCATTCTCTTATAAAAATTTTCTTAAGTTGAAATTTTTCTTCAATCAGTTTGATTATGATGACTAACAATGTTTTTGTTTGTTTTGATTGTTTGAAATTATGAATTGTGTTCTTGATTGAGTTTATCTTCTTTACATGAAAATTTCATTAAAATATTTTAATAATATCTATAATCATTATTCTCCAATACTTGTGTTTGATTGCTTTGATATAATTTTTTATCTACATGTTTTAATATTTTTACATGATTTGTGAATTACATGATTAAGAATCATTTATAAAGTATTTTTAATATAGTTTTTCTTTAAAAAATTGTTTGATAATCTTTCTAAATTCCTTCTTTCCTAAAAATTCTATTAGCTTTTGTTTTCTGGCTAAAATAACCTCTGGTAATCGATTACCATAATAGTGTAATCGATTACAAGCAGTTATTTCTGGCTATGTTGCTCTCTGGTAATCGATTACCATATTTGTGTAATCGATTACAATGTGTCCCTGCACCTATATATTCAAATTTCAAATTCTGAAACCTGTAACTCTTCTCTCTCTCGAAAACCCTCACCCCCAAATCTTTCTCCAGCCATATCTCACTCATTTCTTGTCCAAATCACTCCCCCACAAAGCCCAAACTTCATCCTTTTTCATTTACTTTCATTTGAACCGATTGAAATTTCGAAATATCTCTTCAAATGGCAGAACCATCAAAGAAGCGAAAGGGCACTTCGAGTCGGAATCAACGGCATTCCGAGTCACAGGAAACGCCGATTCCTTCCTCCATTCCCTCTGGATCATTATTTTCATCAGAGGAACAGCGGATACAGTACACAAACCTCTTTTCCTCTCGTTCCATTATTGACCCAAAATTCATTTATATGGATTTCTTTTCAAATGAGAGTTTTGAATGCTTTCAAGCATTTGAAAACTCCAATCTTATTCCATTCATGTCTTTAAAATTGCCTATTTATTCTGATCTAGTCAAAGCCTTCTATTCAAACATAGAAATCCAAGAAGGTACCCTAATGTTTAAGGTTTATGGGATTAAGATGGTCATTGACCAGTCCCTATTCTATGATTTAACCAAATTGCCAAGTGAAGGTGTACCATTTGAAGGTGCACTGATTGACGATTGGAAATTTGATTTTTCTGTGCATGATGCCCGCCAGTTGGTTTGCACCAACCAAGCGGATATGACCGGAAGGCTTCTTGCCGGTTCATTGGCTTTTGAAAGCCGCATCCTTCATTATCTAATTGTTTTCATCTTGCTTCCGAGATCTTCAAACCTTGCACAGGTTTCTGAAGAAAATCTCATTGTTATGTGGGCCTTTCATAAAGGTCTACAAATTGATTGGGCACATCTTGTTAGATATCGCATGCATAAGGCATTGCGACTGAATGCTCCTTTGCCATATCCTCATCTAGTCACGCTTTTCCTTCAACACTTTAACATCCCTCTTGATTCTGAACCCTATTTTCCAATCAAGAGATCCTTCCTTATAGGCGCTTCAGTCATAGCATCCTTTGGTTATCAAAAAGAGCATGATGGCTCTTGGGTGAAAAAGGGTGCTCAACATGTTGGTGAAAAAGGACATGATGGAGAAGATTCATCCCTTCTTTCAAAGATTTTGGACAGGTTTGATGGTCTTCAAACCTTTGTTTGAGAAAGGTTTGACACTTTGGAATTACAAGTGGATATGTGCTTCAATGAGATGGAGTCAAGAATCACCAAGGTTGAAAAAGATGTGTCTTACATTCGTTCAAGCTTTGATCTACCACCGCCGTCGCCACCATCATCTTAGTTTTATATTATTTTAATATTATTTGTACTTTGATTTCCAGCCGTGTATTTGGCTATATTATTATGATATTTGAACAGTTTACTATTTCTTTATTTGCATGGTATGTTTGAACAAATATTAATTATGTTATTTGACTATATGGTTTTTATATATTTGATCTATTCATGGTTCTTGCTTCATGATTCTTGCTTCACGATTTGGTTTAAATTATCCCATGAATATTGTATGGATGCTTAGTTGTATTTGTATGCTTCAAACTTGTTATGCACTTTGGCTTTTTGTTGATGTCAAAGGGGGAGAGAAATAGGGATTAATTCAAGAACTCACATGAGTAATCAACTTAATTTTAAGAGAAGCATAAATTCAAAACCAAAGGGGGAGGATGGAAATTTATGAGAGTGATCGACTAGGAAAACGTGTGTGTGTGTGTGTTTCTTGATTTCAGAAGTTGTCATCATAAAAAAAGGGAAGATTGTAGAAGCAAGCCTCATGATGAATCAAGATTGATTCAACGAAGTTTTGATGATAACAAAGGTGATGAAAAAAAGCTCAAAGGTCAAGAATATTTCATGATAACAAAGATGATGATCTCAAGAATCAAAGAATGAGTTCTAGATGTTCAAGATTGAATCAAGAACACTTCAAGGTTCAAGAGGAAATTTGATTTCAAGAATCAAGATCAAGATTCAAGACTCAAGATTCAAGAATCAAGAGAAGAATTAATCAAGATAAGTATGAAAAAGTTTTTTTTTTTCAAAAACTGAGTAGCACATGGATTTTTCTCAACACCTTTTTACCAAAGAGTTTTTACTCTCTGGTAATCGATTACCAAATTATTGTAATCAATTACCAGTAGCAAAATGGATTTGAAAAAGTTTTCAACTGAATTTACAACATTCCAATTGATTTCAAAATGTTGTAATCGATTACAATGTTTTGGTAATCGATTACCAGTGTGCTTGAACGTTGAAATTCAAATTCAAATGTGAAGAGTCACATTCTTTCACAAAAAAGCTTTGTGTAATCGATTACACTGATTTGGTAATCGATTACCAGTGATAGTTTCTGAACAAATCAAAAGATGTAACTCTTCAAATAGTTTTTGACTTTTTCAAATTGGTTTTAAGTTTCTCTAAAGGTCATAACTCTTCTAATGGTTCTCTTGACCAGACTTGAAGAGTCTATAAAAGCAAGGCTTTGTTTTGCATTTAAAAAAAAAAATCTATCTATCATTCAATACATCACTCTTTTCCAATTCATTCTTTACACAAGCAAGTTTTCCACATTGATTTCTGAGTCTCTTTGAACTTCTTCTTCTTCTTCCTTGGGCCAAAAGCTTTTCAAAGTTTTCTGGTTTTCCAAACCTTGAAAACTTGTGCTATTCATCCTTTTCATTCTCTTCTCCCTTTGCCATAAAGAATTCGCCAAGGACTTACCGCCTGAATTCTTTTTTTGTCTCTCTTCTCCCTTTTCCAAAAGAACAAAGGACTAACCACCTGAATTCTTTTGTGTCTCCCTTCTCCATTGTCAAAGAATTCAAAACGACACAGTTTGAGAATTCTTTTGATTCTTCCCTTTCCCATATACAAAAGATTTCAAGGGACTAACCGCCTAAGAATTCTATTGTATCCCTATTCACAAACTTTCAAAGGTTTAACCGCCTGAGAACTTTTCTTAACACATTGGAGGGTACATCCTTTGTGGTACAAGTAGAGGGTACATCTACTTGGGTTTGACTGAGAACAAGAGAGGGTACATCTCTTGTGGATCATTTCTAGTGAAGGGTACATCCACTAGGTTGTTCAAAGAGAACAAGGGAAGGTACATCCCTTGTGGATCTTTGCTTGTAAAAGGATTTTTACAAGGTTGGAAAAGAAATCTCAAGGACCGCAGGTCGCTTGGGGACTGGATGTAGGCACGGGTTGTTACCGAACCAGTATAAAAACTCTTGTGTGTTTGTCTCCTTCTTCCTTACTCTTTTAATTTCCACTGTGCATTTTTATTCCTGCTTTTAGTTTTGGTTAAGTTTCTTTTCTATTCTTCATTTACTTAACAACATAGTAAAAGCCTTAGAAGAGTAAATTTTTAATTAGTAAAGGTTTAGGAATAATTAATTCAACCCCCCCCCTTCTTAATTATTTTGAGGCCACTTGATCCAACAAAATTTTGTGCTCCGCTCCTATCACGGATCTCCAAGTCAAACTCTTCGAGCCAGAGCATCCATCGGATCGACCTAGGCTTTGAATCAGCCTTGTTCAACAAGTACTTTAGAGCTGCATGGTCAGTATAAACAATAATGCGAGTACCAAGCAAATAAGAACTAAATTTTTCAAGAGCAAAAACTATGGCTAGTAGCTCTTTCTTAGTAGTACTATAATTCGCTTGGGCAGCATCTAAAGTCCTAGAAGCATAATATATCACCCTAGGCAATTTATCAATTTTTTGAGCAAGGACAGCCCCCAATGCATAATTTGATGCATCACACATAAGCTCAAAAGGGGCTGTCCAGTCGGGTGCCTGGATGATGGGGGTGGTAGTCAATGCTCTTTTGAGGCAATCAAAAGCCTATTTGCATTTATCATTAAAGTCAAACTCCACCTCCTTTTGAAACAAGTTGGATAGTGGAAGGGCTACTTTGCTAAAATCTCTTATAAAGCGCATGTAGAATCGTGCATGACCAAGAAAAGATCGCACCTCTTGCACGCAAGAGGGGTAAGGCAATTGTGAAATAACATAAATTTTGGCAGGATCTACTTTGTGGCGTCCCTAAATAATGACTGGTTTAATAGTAATGATTTAAATAACAAAAACCATGGGAATTTATTTTTTTTCTTTTCTTTCTCTTTTTCACAGTAATTAAGTTCAGACGGAAAATCATCACTATAGAGTCCTGAATGGCCAGTTCACAACTCTATTCGGAGTCATTTCTTTCTGATCACACATAACCTCTAAAATATTTTCCTCTTTCAAAAATAAAAGTGTACCAGCCATCATTTTAGGTCGTCACGTGAAAAATAATAAAATAAAATACAATCGGTAAACTCTCTTGCAAATAAAGTTTGTTAACACATTCTTTTCAAATAACAAGATTAATCATAAGTACATTCATCATCTAAAGCTGTCCAAAATATGGGAGTTTTGCAAAATACATAGTGACATCCAGAGCAAAGGTATTCACTGTGGTGGCTTCAGCCACATGTATACATTCATCAAATTCCTATACAATAGGTCTACCCATACAAAAACCAAAAGAGTAAACCTAACAGTCTGTGCTAGATACACCCACCCCCAAAAAGTATATAATCCTAATCTAAGGAGCCGTCTGCTATGATGAAGAACCTCCGCTAGTCGCTATCCCTCGAGGACCGCTCTTCTCCGTAGAGTCTGCCTCAGATGCCGACATGACGTCCTCGGGAGAATCCACCTCAGGGAGTGGGTCCTCATCACCCTCTAGAAAGTCAATAGCATCCACAGCAGGCTCAGGAGGTAGCTCCTCTGAGTCCTCCTCAGGGTTTTCCTCAGATGACGTCACCTTTATCACTTGGACTGGCTCCACTAGTCGATATGGAGTAGGTGTAGGTAATATCCACTCCACAGTGCACTGAAGCGTGCGTGCTGGTTCCTCTGGATGTACCAACGAAGTAGCCGTGAATCGAATCGTGCCCCGGAATCGGCACCTCACATTGCCTTCGAGGGTCTCCCAAACTCCCTCTAGGCACTCCATCTCTACTCGGTCATGGATTAATTGCGCTGCCATCACGATCTACAAGAAATAAAAGAAAGGGGTAGACTCTTTCACGAGAGATCTAACTACAGTAGCAACATAATGCGTCCCATAACCACTACATGCAATTAAAAGGTGTGCCTCAAGGCTTTTCTTCTCTGGTAATCGATTACACAACACTGGTAATCGATTACCAGAGGTCCAACTCGAGTCACACAGCTTCAGAACCTGAAAACCTGCAATGTGCACTATGTAATCGATTACACATAACTGGTAATCGATTACCAATGACCTGTTACTCTGTGTAATTGATTACACAGTATTGGTAATTGATTACCAGAGGCCTCCACCATATACTGTCTCCATTTCTAAGCCTGGTAATTGATTACACCCATTGGTAATCGATTACCAGAAGCCCTCTCAGGTTCCTGATCCCATTTTTAGGCCTGGTAATCGATTATACACCCTTGGTAATCGATTACCAGAGGCCATCTTAACTTCCTATCTTCATTTTTAAGCTTTGTAATCGATTACACACCCTTGGTAATCGATTACCAGAGGCCATATTCCAAATATCACTCAAGATTCATAACTGGCCAGCCACCACACAAGCCTCCTTGCTTTGTGGTCTTTGTTCTTTTATCGGTTGACTGCCAGGAGCTCGCCTGTTTAGGTACATCACAGGTTCTCACTGACTGACTATGCCCGGGTTGGGTCGGGATTGGTCAAGCTTGGTTTTGGGCAATAGCACCCCACCTGACGTCCCCAAGGTCTCCTGACCCCCACGACATATCTCCAAGTACCACTCTGTGGTCAACGAATAAAAGTAGGAAGACTAACTCTTCCACACTTTCTCACTTTAAGCTTGTAGGATTATGGGGTACCCGTCATATGTGGTACTAGGTGGCGATCGGGCGATGGTGCAAGTCGACTCTCCACATCCACAAATCACACATGAAACCCACCATCCCCAGTTGCCCACCTTCAACTGAGCTCACGTACTCCTACGTAGCCTTTATCCTCATTCCTCTCAACACCGGGTCCCCATCAATCTCTCCAAGCTTCCACAACATCCAAGAAATTAAACATCCAAATATCATGAACTATCCAAAAACAAGAAAACAGGGCAGAGGTAGAAAACTCTGCCCAAAACACAACCAATACCACAACTTTCCTTACTCAAATACCTCAGTAACATTATCTTCGTTCCAATTTATTCACCGTTGGATCGACTCGAAACTTTTACTGGAGGTCCCTAGTACATAAATCTACATTTTGACCGTTGGGATCTGCTAGAAAACGTCCAGAACCGAATATGTACAACCCTTTCCACAACCAGCCATGCATAAGCATTTTCTGCACAAACACAATAGCAAAATTCTGCATAATAGTGCAGATTTTCGAAATCACTCTAGCCTTCATCCAATTTTGCCCAAATTGGATCCTACAAGTCCTAAATCAAGTATAAATCATACCTAAACCAAAGACAAGCTTCAGACCAAAGCAATTCAAAATCTAGGTATCTAAAACCCCTCAATTTAGTGGATTTTCAAGGTTTGAGAAGTGAAAATGAGAATGGGGTAATTTTGGAGCAAACTCTCATCTCACACAAGTCTATAACATTGATCTAAACTCGCTCAAACTAGTTTTACGACGAAAACTCTACCGAATCAAAATTTGACTCCTCAACACCCAATTTACCCTAGAAATGACTCTTGCCTTCACTTTGGTCACTGATTTTCCTCCTTTGCACAGCCCAAGCTTTCCCACAGTCCTAAATGACATTTCAAACTAGGATTAACTCACTTTAACCTCCAATTACCACTAAATCCAGATTTAGCTTTTCAAATCCTCAAAGCATCACACTTTTCCACTCATATCTCTACATTCTCACTTTTTAACCCTAGGTTAACTCTACCCTTCATCTCTATCTGTTTTCCATCAGCAATTTCAGCACACAAGCATCACAAGCATCATCATAAAACCCTAAAACAAAATGGGTAAGCTTGACTCACACCAAACATGACAAGTTTAGCATGCTATCAACAAATTCCTTCACAAATAACTACCATGAGGCATAAACCTAGTAAAACTATCCATCATATCTCCCAAACACCCAATACCCACGAAATTATGTGAGAAAGAAGTCTACCCAAACCTAAAATCTGAAGTCCCACAATGTAGAGGTGCGCTTCACGACTCTGAAAATGGCTTCCTTTCGCGATTTGGAGCAGAAATGGTGAGCAAAGGTTGGAGCTTTGATGGAGCTTCAATGGTGAGGAAGAAGAAAGGAATAGCAACGTGAGGGAGAGAGGGAAAAAAGTTTCTGCACCTTTTTTGGCTGAGTGAGGAGAGAGAATGTGGCTTTGTGCTTTAAGAAAAAGACTTTTTCTCTTTTTTTTTTAAAAAAAAAAAGGTGTGCCACATGTCTTCTTTTGAGTGGAGCAAAGAAGGCCCACTTTTTCTCTTGATGTGACTCATACTCAGTCACAAGAAGAGAAAAATCTGACCTTTTGAAATGCTAAAATCCTGCCTCAGTTTGCGTGTCATTTCTCTGGTTCCAGTCCCTCGCGTTTCTCTGCACTCGTCGGGGCCAGTTTTCGAAAGTAGGCAATATATATATCAAAACCCTCAGAATGAAATCCCGAGCGTGGTTCAGAGGTTGGTTTTGTTATATTTTAAGTTGCACGCAAACCGATAATTTTTAGACTAATTAATTGAGAATTAATCTATAACTATCCAGTTATGGATTTCTCTTCGTTAATCAGCCTAACCCGCGTATCTTCCCCCAACATACCTACTTCTACCAGAAGTATATATATATATATATATATATATACACTGAATAATACTTATATATAATCATTCAAAACACATCGTTCACAAAATTCCGGGTAGAAATTTCCAGGATGTCAGATACTTCAATGCCCTTATTGGAAATAATGTGGCCTAAAACTATACCTTGCTCAACCATAAAATGACATTTTTCAAAATATAGAACAAGGTTAGTTTCAATGCATCTATTCAAAACCTTTTCCAGACTATCCAAACAAATATCAAAAGAGGATCCATATACAATGAAATCATCCATAAACACCTCCATGCAATTTTCTAAAAAATCACTGAAAATACTGATCATGCACCGCTGGAAGGTACCAGGGGCATTGCACAGGCCTAAAGGCATCCTCCTATAGGAAAAAGTGCCGAAGGGGCAGGTGAATGTGGTCTTTTCCTGATCCTCAGGAGCAATAGTGATTTGCATATAACCAGAAAAACCATCAAGGAAACAGTAGTGAGATTTACCTGCCAGACGTTCAAGCATCTGGTTAATGAATGGCAGGGGAAAATGGTCCTTTTTGGTAACCTAGTTCAGCCTCCTATAGTCAATGCAGACTCTCCAACTGTTTTGCACCCGAGTGGGAATCAACTCCTCCTTCTCATTTTAGATCACGGTGAGGCCGATTTTCTTCGGGACTACCTGGACGGGACTCACCCATTGGTTGTCAGAGATAGGATAAATGATTCTAGCTTGCAAAAGTTTGGTTACCTCCTTCTTCACTACATCAAGAATCATCGGGTTAAGTCTTCTTTGTGCCTATAGCCTTCTTATGCTTCTTGAGAACTGATAACAACTTCTCCTCTTACTCATCAGCAAGGGAGGAATATATAATTACTGGAAAACTTTTGCTATCATCCAAGTAAGCATATTTTAAATTTGATGGCAGAGGCTTCAATTCTGGTGTGGGCGGCTGGATAGTGGTAGAAAGAGATGGTTTCTCAGCCTGTACCTCATAAAGAAAGTCAGAGGTATATGTTGCATCAAGTGGCCTCGAAATAATTAAGATGAGGGGTTGAATTAATTATCAACGAACCTTTACTAATTAAAAAATCTATCCTTCTTAATGTTACCAAAAGTAAAAGCAATAATTAAAGTGCACAACGGAAAATAAAGAGTGTAGGGAAGAAGAAGACAAACACAAGAGTTTTATACTAGTTTGGCAACAACCCGTGCCTACATCCAGTCCCCAAGCGACCTGCGGTCCTTGAGACTTCTTTTCAACCTTGTAAAAATCCTTTTACAAGTAAAGATCCACAAGGGATGTACCCTCCCTTGTTCTCTTTGTACAACCTAGTGGATGTACCCTCCACTAGAACTGATCCACAAGAGATGTACCCTCTCTTGTTCTCAGTCACAACATCCCAAGTAGATGTACCCTCTACTTGTACCACAAAGGATGTACCCTCCAATGTGTTTAGACAAAGTTCTCAGGCGGTTAGTCCTTTGAAACTTTGTGAATGGGGAAACAAAAGAATTCTCAGGCGGTTAGTCCTTTGAAACTTTTGTTTATGGGAAAGGGAAGAATCAAAAGAATTATCAGACTGTGTCATTTTGAATTCTTTGACAAGGGAGAAAGGAGACACAAAAGAACTCAAGCGGTTAGTCCTTCGTTCTTTTGGAAAAGGGAGAAGAGAGACACAAAAAGAATTCAGGCGGTTATTCCTTGGCGAATTCTTTTTGGCAAAGGGAGAAGAGAGACACAAAAGAATTCAGGCGGTTAGTCCTTCGTTCTTTTGGAAAAGGGAGAAGAGAGGCACAAAAAGAATTCAGGCGGTTAGTCCTTGGTGAATTCTTTTTGGCAAAAGGAGAAGAGAGTGAAAAAGATGAATAGCACAAGTTTTGTTTTCAAGGTTTGGAAAACCAGAAAACTTAAGAAAGCTTTTTCAAAGGAAGAAGAAGAATAAGAAGTTTAAGAAGATGTTCAAAGAGATTCAAAGGTTGTAAAAGAATAAGTGGAAAAGTTGTTTGTAAAGGTTGTAAGTGTTATTTAAAATGAAAATCAAGGTCTTGCTTTTATAGACTCTTCATGTCTGGTCCAAAAAACTATTAGAAGAGTTATAACCTTTAGAAAAGCTTGAAAACCATTGGAAGAGTTACATCTTTTGATTTCTATTCAAAACTTATCACTGGTAATCAATTACCAAATCATTGTAATCGATTACACAAAGCATTTTTGTGAAAGGATGTGACTCTTCACAATTGAATTTGAATTTCAACGTTCAAACACACAGATAATTGATTACCAAATCATTGTAATCGATTACACCATTTTGAAATCAATTGGAACGTTGTAAATTCAGTTGAAAGCTTTCTAAAAACAAAACTTGCCACTGGTAATCGATTACAGTAAACTGGTAATCGATTACCAGAGAGTAAAAACTCTTTGGTAAAATCTTTTGTGAAAACTTTATGTGCTACTCAATGGTTTGAAAAACTTTTTAGTACTTATCTTGATTGAGTCTTTTCTTGATTCTTGAATCTTGAGTCTTGAATCTTGATCTTGATTATTCTTGATTCTTGATTCTTGAAAACATTCTCTTGGGCTTTTTGTCATCATCTTTGTTATCATCAAAACACCTTGAATCAATCTTGATTCATCATCATGAATCAATCTTGATTCATCATCATGAAACAGTGAAACTTGCTTCTACAGTATATGAACTTCCTGAAGCATGGTTAGTTCTATCTGACTCTAGAAAATCAATCTCAAGAGGTAAAATATCACTAGACATAAAATCAATATCAAATTCAGATTCACTCTCAGCATGAAATTCAGACATATGATGAAATACAAATTCAGATGGGTGTTTCATAGCATCGAGAATATTAAAATGAACAGTTATATCACCAAACTCCATAGATAGTGTGCTTGCATATACATCCATCTTAGTTCTAGCAGTTTTCATAAAAGGTTTGCTTAGAATGATAGGAGTTGATCCTTGAGAAAATCCCTCCTCCATATTCAAAATATAAAAATCAACAGGGAAAATCAGTTCACCAACTCTAACTAAGACATCCTCTATGAAACCGGCAGGATAGGCAACACTTCTATTAGCTAAATGAATCACCACATCAGTTGACTGCAAAGGACCAAGAGATAGAGAATTAAAAATAGACAGAGGCATAACACTAACAGAAGCTCCTAAATCTAGCATGGCATTGTCAAACTTACTGTTCCCTATAATACAAGGTATGCAGAATGTACCTGGATCCTTCCATTTTTCAGGGATTTGGGCAACAAATTTACCAATCAATGCGGAGACATTTCTGCCCTTGCTAATTCTCTCACTTCCTTTAAGCTTCTGCTTATGAGTGCACAACTGTTTCAAGAATTTAGCATATCTTGGAATTTGCTTTATTGCATCCAACAGAGGTATGTTTACCTCTACTCTTCTAAATGTTTCCAAGATCTCCTTCTCTACCTCTTCATTTTTTTGTTGGAAATTGCTCTTGGAGGGAATGGAAGAGGGATATGCTGCTTTTGTAAGTCAGAATTACCAGTGGAAGATTCACCTGCATAGAAATTGATAGGCAACTTACTTTTTAAATTTTTGTCATCCTCTTTTTCTGGAGTAGAGTGAAGTTGGGCAGGTTCATTTGCAGATGAGGAAGATGCTACTAGTTGAGGTCCTTGATACTGCTTTCCCGACCTCAATGTAATGCCACTCACATTTTTGGGATTCTGGACAGATTGAGAAGGTAATCTATCAGAATTCTAGGACTGTTGTTGATTTAACTGTGTAGCCAATTGTCCCATCTGATTAGTTAAGCTTTGAATGGAGGCTCTGGTCTCTTGTTGAAACTGCATGTTTTGCATAGTCATTTGCCTCACAAGTTCTTCAAGGGAAGGTTCCGGAGGAGCCTCAACTATTTGTTGTTTCTGGGGCTGTTGCTGCTTCTGTTGTTGTTGTTGTAGCTGGATTGGTGGAGGAACATCTGGTCTGCTTGGGCCAGCAGCATTATGAAAATAAGGCTATTGTTGTTGCTGCTGTTGTGAAGGACTCAACCATCTAAGGTTGGGATGATTCCTCCACCCGGGATTGTACTTGTCGTTGGAGAGGTCATAATTGTTCTGTTGTGGTTGATTTTGCTGCTGAGGTTGAGGAGGTCTATTGTAGATGTTTGCAGCATAAGCTTTAGGCTGTTCAATTGCTCCAGATTGCTGCACAAAAGGGCAAAGGTCTGTATGGTGGTCAGCAGAGGAGCATAAACCACAAAGTCTTGCGACATGTACAGATTTTTGATTCAAGGCCAACTGGGTTACCAGGTTAACCAAGGCATCTAGTTTACCTTCAAATCTTAGTTTCAGCTGATGAAGATGAATTCGTGGTTACTTCATGCACTCCTATAATGACAATAGCATCATTTCTGGCACTAAATTGCTGGGAGTTGGAAGCCATCTTCTCAATTAAATTCCTGGCTTCAGCAGGGGTGATGTCTCCAAGGGCTCCACCACTGGCAGCATCAATCATACTTCTCTCCATGTTACTGAGTCCTTCATAAAAATATTGGAGAAGAAGCTGCTCATAAATCTAATGGTGAGGGCAACTGGCACATAGTTTTTTAAATCTCTCCCAGTATTCATATAGGCTCTCTCCACTGAGTTGCCTAATGCCTGAAATATCCTTTCTGATGGTCGTGGTCCTGGAAGCAGGGAAATTTTTTTCTAAGAATACTCTCTTGAGGTCATCCCAGCTTGTGATGGACCTTGGAGCAAGGTAATATTGCCAGTCCTTTGCCACTCCCGCTAAAGAATGAGGAAAGGCCTTCGAAAAGATGTGATCTTCTTGGACATCTGGAGGTTTCATGGAGGAGCAGACAATATGGAATTCTTTCAGATGTTTATGAGGGTCTTCACCTGCAAGACCATGAAACTTGGGCAACAAGTGGATCAGTCCAGTTTTAAGAACATATGGGACATCCTCATCAGGGTATTTAATGTACAAGCTTTCATAAGTGAAATTAGGTGTAGCCATTTCTCTTAGAGTCCTCTCACAAGGTGGAGGTTGAGCCATATTTTCAGAATGTTCAAAATCAGAATGCTCAAAATCACCAACCACTGAATGCACAGACTCACCAGTAACAGAATGCTCAGGATGTTCAAAAGGCACAAAATGTTCAGGGAGAGTAGGATGCACACTATGCCTAACTAATCTATGAAATGTTCTATCTATTTCAGGATCAAAGGGTTGTAAGTCAGATGGATTGCCTCTAGTCATACACTACATTCACCATGCACAACTAGTTGCCTTCTCATGCAAGTAACAGTGTAGGTTTGAACTACAGCTACCCTCAAATGATATCCAAATGACTTGAAATTTTGTGAGGAACACCCTAAAATCATTAAAAGACAGGACAAAAATTTTCAGACAAAAATTCAAAGTCTAACTATGGAAACTATCTAAGGAAAGTTTAGAAAAATAAAACAATAAAACTTTAAAAATAAAAAAAATAAAAAACTAGTAAACAGGCGATTTGGGCTAGTTAGAGACTTAAGCCGGCTGAAGGCCGGCTGCCATGGTATGGGAAATTTTTTTCTACCCCAAATACATATATAATAATAGTCATTCTGATACCCGGAGTGAAAGTTATGGCCGTTTGAAGTTTTGCTAAATACAAGTTCTCAAATTTTTTTGAATCTCTCAAATCTAACCACAACAAGTGTTCCTGGTATTTTTCACACAAAATATGAGTCAAAAGAACCTACCACACCAAAATTTAGCCAAAAATTCAGCCAAATTTGATCGAGGCCATACCCGAATCAAATAAACATTAAAATGCAGTAACTAGGAAATGATCATAGGTCGTTTCCCAACGAGCAATGACTGACCAAATGTTCATAATATGCTTCGTTATAACAGTAACAATTGGGGGTGTTTGTTTGTGAATTTAAGAACAAGCAGATTGGAATACGAAATTAATAGTATTAAAAACGTGTTGTTTCCTCTGATTCAGAAGCCATTCTCTAATCCAAGGTTATAAGGATTTCACCCCTGCCAGTTAACCACTTAATCCAACCCTAATTTAATTTACTAAGCGAAAATCAATTTAGGGTTGTCATTAAGTGATTAAGCAACAAATACACCAATTATCCCCTTGTTCATTAATCACGAACGTAATTTAAGCACAGAGGCAATTAATCGAACACGAAGCGTGCACAGATTAACAAAACGCATGTGGGTTAATTGGTGAAGGGAAAACCAATAGGAGAGCAACATTAAAAAGCAGAACCTCAAAGAGAGCTACGCTTCATCCTCAGAGGGAAACAACACTAGAAATTTAGCCTTCCATAAGTTCAACAAATGCAGAAAACATAAATGAAACTAGAAGCAGAACATAAATGAAGCTAAAGGCAGAAACGAAAATGAAGCTAAAGGCAGAAAAAGGAACAGAAACGAAATTGCAATTAGAAGCAGAAAATGGAAAAATGCATTCACGTGAACAGTAATACAAAGCTCAAAACATAAAACTCTAAAACTCCTGAATAATAGAATAACAGAATCCCCTTTACACAAATCCCATGGCTGCTATTTATAAGGGTCACTCAAAGTCACTGGGTCTGATTACATTATTTTGGCCTAAAACGAAATAAAAATACTAAATAAAAACTGAACGCAATAAAATGAAATTAGACGAAATCTAATAAAATTGTCTTCTCTCTTCAAGTCCAATCTGGCTCGGCCGAATCCTGAAATTGAATTAAAAACATCAAATTAGTCAAGTGGGCCCAATTGATAAAACTGAATAATAAATTTAACAATTAGAGTATATCAGTAATTAAATTGGTGACAAAAAAAGTTAAGAAATAGGAGAAAATAATGACACATCATCAAGTTACTAAGATGATGAGGAGCAAAAGATGGAAAGTTGGATTCTTCTTAAAGCATGGATCGTTAATACAAATCATTGGACCATCTCACCCTAAACCCATTGTGTACACAAACTATGTTACTTGAAAATTATAGTGCTACAGAGAATTCTAGCTTACTTTTGTCAAATTGATGGAGCTATTGATCGAACTTTCAATAGAGTAGAAAGGAGAGTGAAAAATTAAAGTGCCAAGACCCACAACACTTGGGTCAATTTATATTTCATCTTTGCCTACAATTTGTTTGTTGTATCCAGACAAACTTATCTTTGCTTTCAACCTTCACAATGGTTCTAATGGCTTCTAATCTCATCATTCAGTGTAGCTCTTCTTCATCTCATGTAATAAGGACATATGATGTGTTTGCTAGCTTCCATGGAGAAACACACACAACAACTTCACTAATTAATGTATTAGATACACATGTGGTTTTTGATTTGGTGAAAGGTAAATCAAGCAAATAAGGGCTCAATGAATAACAACTGGCCAAACAACTCTATCAAAAACCATATGAACAAAGAAGGGGAATTGGAGTGAAACTTGAATGGAGGATAGAGCACTCTTGTACAACGACAGCATAGAACAGGAGGCAACTCTCTCGTGTGGTGTTGTTGGGCATATAATAGAGGAAACTCTCTCGTGCGACAGTGGCAACGACGCAGAAGACCTTCAAAAATCGCCAAAGGAAGTTTGGGTCCCTCGTTCGGGTTGCAATCTTATAATTTTGGGTATAATTTAAATTTTCGATAGAAACGGATTCTGTTGAAAATATCCATTGGTAATATTTAAATCTCTGACATAATTAAATCAGTGAGTAAAAATTCGTTAGTAATTTTTACTTTCCGACAGAAAACTTGTCTGTGGGTAAATTTCATCGGTAATTCAGACAATTCCATCGATAATAATGATTTTTCTTGTAGTGTTGTAACACATTTATTTTATCCTTAAACTATAGATAAATATTTTAATCGTACAATATACATGCATGTTTCTCTTAACAAGTACTTTGAAGGGATTCAATGATAAATACAAAAGTAAATCCAAGGTAAATGCTAAATGAAATTCAGTTAAAGTAAGTAATTTAAATAATGTTTGATCTCTTCAAATGATATTTTATCACTTTGTACATTAATTTTGGGATAAAATTGAATTTCTTATTGAATTTAGTGTAATAAGCAAAAAGGAATAACCGAGTGTAGCTATTATGCCATGCATTGGATGTCAACCATAACTCTAGGAGGTTTCAAAGATAATTGGGAAATGATAATTATTTACTTCATAACAGATTTCATTTATTATAGTTGTTATTATTTATACTTATTAAGTTATATTTTATTATATGATGCAGAATTTTGATCCAAGAGCATTGGAACTAGAGAGAATAAAGATAATTCACATTGAGTGGGCAAAATATTTAAGAGTTACAAATGAAACATTGAGTGTTTAAGGACTTTTAGAATTGTTAGACTTATGTTTGGCATATCTTATAGATGATATTTATGTATTGAGATCATTGTTTGATGTATTTTTTAAACTTATGTTTAGTATATTTAATGTTTGCACTTTAATTGTTTCTATATTTAATAGTATTTATTCGATGATAATTTGAATATATATATATATATATATATATATATATATATATATATATGTATATATATATATATATATATATATATATACCATTAATACAGCCTAGACTAATTTTGGCTTTAATTTGTAGGTTTGGTTTCATTTAACAAATAGACAAAATATATTTATTTTTTTTGCAAAAACAACATCAATTATGTTCAAATCGATGTTGCATTGTGCTATACCACATCAGTTTTGGAAAAAACCAATGTAGATTATGATTTTCAACATCTGTTTTATAACCGATGTAAAAAATGACTTAATCTTAACAATGGTCATTTCAACATTAATTCAAAACCGATGTTGAATGACTCCTAGAACTAATGTTAATGACCTATTTTATAGTAGTGTAATTTACACATTTTTAATCATCAAAATCATGGGTAAGGATGAATCGTCTAACTATGATTTCAATATTATACTTTTCTCTTTAATTATTTTTAAATATACAATTTTCTCCTTTAATATATGATAATGCATCACACACGTTTCACCTATTTTATATTTTCCATACAAAATATAATAATTAATAGTGAATATTTTTTGTCTATAAATTTATTTGTTAATATATTTTTCATTTTATACAAAAATATATGTTACTAAATTATTTGATTTTTGTAGTAGATTTTCAATTATAAATTATTTCACCATTAAAACCTTCTTCATGGCCCTTTATTTATATACTACTTACGAAGAGAAGCAACATTGATGCATAGGCAAAAAACAATGTTAGGAAATTGAATAAATGAAGGGTAACTTCGTATATTAAAAATATTTTAGTATATAGTTTAATTGAAAAAAATGTTTTAAAATCATTTAAAGAATATTTTTTGCATTATCAATTTAAATAGATTAAATTGTATATTTTAATATAAGATAAGAGAGTAATGTAATACTTAGAGTGTAATTTACTTTATTGGTATTAAATTAAATGGACTAATATATATATATATATATATATATATATATATATATATATATATATATATATATATATATATATATATATATATATATATATATATATATATATATATATATAAAAGAGAAAAAGACGGTATAATACTCACTTCTTTCTCGCTTCTCTTAGAAAGAGTGGTTATAATTTACTCTAAATACTGAAATATTATTTCACATTCGGGCAATAAATAATTCATAATCATTAATTAACCAACTCAATAATAATTCTAACTGTACATTAGCCCAATTGTGGATCGAATTAAATTAAAGTATGAACGAAATACAACCAACTATAGAATAATATATGGCGGCCTGTCATAATGAATTATATATCAAACACTCAATCAAGCGTCCACATCGTATTGATGTTTACAATAATCATCTAGGATATAGAATATTAATTTGGCTCTTCTTAATTGCTTTTAATTAATCAGTGGGGAAGTTCACAGAAATTTTGCAATGAAAGGATGACATCGAACCGTGTATAGTGTCACATACGTGTCATGGAAAATGACTACACCGAGGATTTTCAAATATATACGCAGTTTTAAGAGTAATTTATATATATATAGTAAAGTAGGTCTTGTTGGCAACCTGAAACTAGAAGCACCAATCATAGCTAGAAAACACACAGTAAGGACCCACACAAGGATGATGAAGTAGGATAATGGTTTGGGCATGAAAGAGGCTTTCCTTTGCTTTAACCACATCTTCCTATTTTAAGAGTTAGTAAATCAATGACATCATGGCTTAAGCAATTTTGATTAATTAGTAGGGCCCACTTTCTCTAATAACTAAGGAAAAAAATTATGACACTATCTTTTAAAGAAGGGTGCATATTTGACGAGCACACCATGATAGAGAAATGCAATTCCATGTCATACTCTCAAAGTATATCTCTTTCTAAATGAGAAAAAGACAAAAGGCGAGTTTAGACTTTGGAGTTTGGAGGGGGTGGTAAATAAGTTGTGTAAAGTTGGGGAACACTTTTAAGATAAAAAGGTTGGATAATGATCCTAATAGTCCTAGGCAAGTGTAGAAGGTGGACAGTAAGAGATACAAATATCCATCCACCCACTACTTTCGCAGTCTAATAATGTGTTCCTACAAGACTGCCAACACATACTTGGTACAAAAACGAAAAAATAATGCGAAGTCGAGATTATTCTAAGCATATGCCAATTAGATGGCACATAATGTTATGCATTTCGTTTAATTGCAGGTTCTGTTTTTTGGGCCAAAGCCACAATGAAGGAATATTTCTTTTGAAAGATTTAACTTTTAATGGGCTCCAGTTCTAAGCAGCCTTTCTCTTATAAGCCAAACCCATATTCTGCTACAAATTATCTTACGAGGTGTGGAATGACATAAAGAGATATCTGATTGCGTGTTGAAGCCTATGGTACAACTTAAGGCTGAAGTTTTTCGGAAGAGAATAATAGAAAATCTGTACCTTTTTAATAAAGGTTTCTAATTTTTTTATAATGATATTGGTATGGAGTATCTATCAGTTTTACTGTTAATTAATGTCTATCAAAGAACCTGACTGATCATCTTTAGTAGATCGTCCTACTAATCATACTTTTTCTATCCACAAGACTCAAATTGAAACTTTGCTTAAAAAGATCACATTAGGACTATTCGGACTAATGATTTATTGGTTAAAAGTTACTTAACTTTCCTATAAAAATATTATTATATTAATGATGTGCCATCATTTTCTTCTATTTATAGCAAGAGTTTTCCAGTGATTATATCTGTCTCCCTTGCTGATGAGCAAGAGGAGAAGTTATTGTCAGTTCTCAAGAAGCATAAGAAGGCTATAGCCTGAAGTTGTTGCCATCATTTTCTTCTATTTTCTAAACCCTTTTTGCACCATTTTAATTACTGATTGGTCTTAATTGTCAATTAATCAGACAGTTTTATTATTTGGCCTCATTTAGCTAATTTGATGTTTTTAATCTAATTTCAGGAATTAATGAAACATTGAGCTTAATCCGGATTTTGGTTAAGGACTTGAAGAGGGCAAATAAAGCAGCGCTTACCTTAGTTAATTTCTAATTAGGAGATTTCGCAATTTTATTTTATGTTGTTCAGTGTTTATTTCGTTTTGGGCCAGAGTATTGTAATAGGGCCCAGTGACTTTGAGTGACTCTTTTTAAATAGGAGCCGTGGGATTCGTGCAGGGCATTCTGTTATGCTATTCATTATTCAGAGCTTTTGTTTTAGGGTTTTCGTTTTTCTGCTTAATGCTACTGTTCACGTAATGCAATTTTACGTTTTCTGTTTCTAATTACAATTTCGTTCTTGCTTCTTCTTCTACTCTCATTTACGTTTCTGTTTCATCTACGTTTCTGTTCATTTACGTTTTTGTTCATTTACGTTTATGTTCATTTACGTTTCTGCTTCATGTTTCATTTGCGTTTTCTGTTTGAATCCATGGAAGGCTAAATTTTCTGGTGTTGTTTCCTTTTGAGGACGAAGCCCAACTCTCTTTGAGGTTTTGCTTGTAATGTGGTTCCCTGGCAGTTTTCCCTTCACCAGTTATCCCAAATTCGTGAATATTAATCAGTGCACGCTTTGTATTCGATTAATTGCCTCTGAGCCTAACTTGCGTTCATGCTTAATGGACGAAGGGCTAACTGGTGTATGTGGTGCCTAATCACGTATTGACAACCCTAAGTTGATTTTCGCTTAGTAAATTGAAATAGGGTTGGATTAAGTGGTTGACTGTTAGGGACGAATTCTCCATAACCCAGGATAAGAGAATGGCTTCTGAAACAAAGGAAACAACCCGTTTTTAATATAAGTAATTTCGTATTCCAGTTTACTTGTTCTGCTCTTTAATCACAAAACAAACAAACCCCCCCCCCCCAATCGTTACTATTACTGCAAGTATATTATGAACATTTGGTTTGTCACTGCTCGTTGGGAAACGACCTAGGATCACTTCCTAGTTACTGTATTTTCATGTTTATTTGATTCGGGTACGGCCTCAATCAATTAACCAACAAAAAAATAGTGTTAGAAATGGTTCCATTAATATAACATCCGTTTGATAAAGATTAAATGGTTTTGTCGTAACCTATCCTACGATAAGAGTGCGGGCAAAAAGCCAGAGTGTCTTCTAAAAGGGTAAACGCGTGGGAGTCGCCACCAACGTTTATTCAAGGAAAACCTTAAAAAAACCAAAAAAAAGGTCTGCGAATTTTGAAAATATGGGTCGGGAGTTGTTTACGTATAGGGAAGGTATTAGCACCCCACGCACCCGTCACTAGGGACGACAGCCTTTAATCAAGTGTGCAAAAATGTGACTTCAAAAACTATTTTCTTTTCCCTTTTTATATTTTTAATTTTGGGGGTTAACAAGGGTATTGCACTTACTCCTATGTATCCTTAGGTATGATGAGGAATTTAGACCTACGTAGATTTTTGATTCTGAAAGTTTGTGTGTTAAATTGATTTTATGCTTTTTGAAAGATTGATTTTAATTGCGAACAAAAAGGTCGTTTGAGGCGTTGGACCTTCAAACAATGTTTTAAATTTTGAAAAGCGGAGAGAATTGTTAAGGCGTTGGACCTTGAAATGATCTTTTAAATTTGATAAAAAAAAGAAGTTAGTTATGAATTGGTTTTGCTTATTAACTTTTAACCTCTTTAAAGATGACTTTACAATACTAGTGATCGGTTAAGATTGAATTTTACAAAGTAAACGAGACCACTGATGATAGATGAAGGAGATGAATATGCACAAAAACAACAAAGAGGACCCCTAAGTGTGCATAGATCACGTTCAAATCTCTAAGAACAAACACTAACCGAATGTCGAACGAAGAACACGGAGCAAGAAACGGCGTAGGGATTGATCATGGTCGTGATTCGGCAGCACTTCGGCCTTGTTTTCCTCTTCTTTCTTCTTATTTTCTCTTAATTCTCTCAATTCCCTCAAGTACTAAACCTTGGAACCCCTTCCTCAGCCCCATTCATGCCTATTTATAGCATAAAAAAGGCATTTAGGGGACTTGTAGCTCGCCTAGGCTAGTTGAGACTTAGCCATGAAGTAACTGGCTCACCTAGGTGAGTTGGTTACTTAACATGGAAGTCTTCTGGTGGCCCAGGCGAGCCAGAGGCTAGCTTGGGCAAGCTAGGATCCAGGAAACTTAATGAAAAGACCCTTTTGCCCGTCCTTTTGGTATCTTTCACATTTTTTATCAAAACATTGAATGATCCTTCGTTTTGTGCGATAATTGGTGTTGAACCACGCAGTTTGGCTAGCGAGAATAAAAAACATCAACGAACGATAGTCCCTGAATGAAATTAGGGTATGACACGTTTATATAGATCTCGTGGGTCTACACTACATTGAATTTGACTTTCCTTTTTTTAAATCATGAATTTGATGTTCTCTTTTTAAAATCATGAATTTGATGTTCTGATAATATAATCAACTAATAGAGCAAATGCAAAGTAGTTTGAAAATATATGAGTGATCAATGGTCATGGTGCATACAATTAAGGGATGAGAAAGGGTTGTTCCCCTCTTATTCACAAAAATAAGGATGACAAAATATAAGAATCCAATGTCCGTTATTTCAGAAATATGTGAATATATGTGCCAATTGTATATAACTTCACATATATGATAAAAAAAGTAATAATATATGTGCTAATTGTATATAACTTCACAGCTTGGTCTCTTAAAAATTGCTTATAACTAACATCTCAATCCCAATTGAAGTATTTCAATCTATTCCTTTTTTTCTTACTTGTTATGGATGTATCTTGGGCCAGAACCCACTGAGATACACCATCTAAATAGTTGGCAAGTCATAGATACCTGACATACTCATGCGGCCACGTGTCCCTAACGACTTCTCCCACCAAAATGCCTCTATGAAACCCATTCACTTAAAGGATTGAACTAACTTTAATAGATTCTAGACCTAGATTAGATTTGATCTGAGAGATCCCAACATCTTTTCTCTTTCTTCCTCTTTGTCCCCTCCATTGTACATGACTGAAGTGGGCCTATTCCACTATGTCAAAAGCCTACTTCCTCCACCCTTATCGAACATTGTCCTCATTTGTGGAAAACTATAAGACAAAAAAATCAAACACTCTGCCACTAACTCATCAACTTGAGACAAATTGAAAAAATTCACAGTAATAAAATAGTGGAAACACATAACCGCAAGTCTTCAACAATTAATGAACAAATTTTGAAGAAAAAACGAAAGGAATGAGCACCTACTACCTCTTCTAAAGTCACACAAGAACTATCGCATCCAAATGCAAGCAAATGTAATCAGGGAAACTCTCTGGCAATAGCTAAATTCGATGCCACTGGTGCAAAAATGAAAAATGAAGCAAATTCATCGATTGCATCTCTAGCTTCAACGATCCAACATCAACGAGTCGTGTTAGAAGCACAAAACAAGATCATCATCAAGCTACAAAGTTAGAGTCATCAATGGAACAACCAGCCAAACATGCATTGTGAACCAGATCTGGGATCCTTGAGTGAGGAAGTCACATCAGAATCAATGATTAGGACTGTAAAAGGTGATGCATTTTTTATCGTCATAGTGAAAGATGATGATATAATTCCTCACTATGCCTTTTTTGGAAAGTCTTGAGGGTCAAATTTCCGAAGCATTTGTAGCATCTTCCGATGATGGATTCGTATGACAGATCCGTAAATCTTAATGATCACCTAAGTGTTTTTGAGTCCGCCCTATTGTATCGTGGGGCTTCCGTCACTCTGATTTGCAAAGCCTTTCCTTTGTCACTAAAGCAAACAGTGCTAAAGTGGTTTCAATCTCTGGCACCACGATCAATAGATTCTTAGGCATAGCTACGAGAAATATTCAAGGTCACCTTTGCTACAAGCAAAACCAAGTTGAAAATCAAGGCAAATCTGAAGTGGATAAGACAAGGAAAGGACGAACCCATCCGAGAATATTTTCCAAGGTTCAACAAAGAAGTAAGGGAGATCACCAACATTCCTTAAGACATCATCCTGATGCTAGCAAAAGATGGAGTTAAGAAAGGCTCGCTAATCCACATTTCAATTTCCAAATCTCCATTGACTACCATTGAGGAATTACTCCAGCGAGTCGAGAAGTACTTCAATTAGGAAAACTGATAAGAGGCAAGAAGGCAACTACCTGAGATTTGAGAGGGAAAGAATTTTCCAAGAGTGATAAGCAAAAATATGTGGGGTTCCCTACACCAAAAGCAAAAAAAGTGCACACCACTAAATAGATCTCATAACAAAGTCTTCGATGAGGTTCTTAATGTAGAATTCAAACAAGAATGCATAGAGATACCTATACTTATAAGGCCAAAATTACAAACTGAGATGTCTCGGTATTGTTGCTTCCACAAAAGCTATGGGCATGGCACAAAGTGCATTCAATTGAAAGATGTCATTGAGGACCTTATTCAAAGGGACGACTATGAAAGTTCATCCTAGGAAATTCCAACGAGGCAAAGGAATCAAGAAGTAAAAGATCAGAGAGAAGATATTAGGAAAGGGAAAGGAGCATGAGATATAAGGAAAATAAGAAACCAAATCCCTTCTGTGTTGCCCAAAAGGAAGTCATTCTCAGTCACCTCACCTTCTTGCAAGGAACCTCAATCCTAGATCCACATGGTAAGAAGGTCTTCATCACCACCACATTGACATTCCCCTCCAAGGGAGTCCTCTGTGAAGTCTCACGAAGTCATTTATGCTACAACAAGAGGTTTTGTGGGTAGAGGTGCCTCCAACTAAGTCAGGAAGAGATATTCTTCGGAGATATTAACAACACATTATGTAAGAAATAATAAAAGAAAAGCTCCTCTGATGTGCCATCATTTTCTTCTATTTTCTAATCCCTTTTTGCACCATTTTAATTACTAATTGGTCTTAATTGTCAATTAATCAGGCAGTTTTATTATTTGGGCTCATTTAGCTAATTTGATGTTTTTAATCTAATTTCAGGAATTAATGAAACATTGGGCTTAATCCGTATTTTGGTTATGGACTTGAAGAGGGCAAATAAAGCAGCGCTTACCTTAGTTAATTTCTAATTAGGAAATTTCGCTATTTTATTTTATGTTGTTCAGTGTTTATTTCGTTTTGGGCCAGAGTATTGTAATAAGGCCCAGTGACTTTGAGTGACTCTTTTTAAATAGCAGCCTTGGGATTCGTGCAAGGCATTCTGTGAGGCTATTCATTATTCAGAGCTTTTGTTTTAGGGTTTTACGTTTTCTGCTTTGATGCTACTGTTCACTTAATGCAATTTTACGTTTTCTGCTTCTAATTACAGTTTCGCTCTTGCTTCTTCTTCTACTCTCATTTACGTGTCTGTTTCATTTACATTTCTGTTCATTTACGTTCTGTTCATTTACGTTTCTGTTTCATGTTTCATTTGCGTTTTCTGTTTGAATCCATGGAAGGCTAGATTTTCTAGTGTTGTTTCCTTTTGAGGACGAAGCCCAACTCTCTTTGAGGTTTCGCTAGTAATGTGGTTTCCTGGCAGTTTTCCCTTCACCAGTTATCCCAATTTCATGAATATTAACCAGTGCACGCTTCGTGTTCGATTAATTGCCTCTGAGCCTAACTTGCGTTCATGCTTAATGGACGAAGGGCTAACTGGTGTATGTGGTGCCTAATCACGTATTGAAAACCCTAAGTTGATTTTCGCTTAGTAAATTGAAATAGGGTTGGATTAAGTGGTTGACTGTTAGGGACGAATTCTCCATAACCCAGGATAAGAGAATGGCTTCTGAATCAGAGGAAACAACCCGTTTTTAATATTAGTAGTTTCGTATTCCAGTTTACTTGTTCTGCTCTTTAATTACCAAACAACCAAACCCCCCCCCCATTCGTTACTGTTACTGCAAGTATATTATGAACATTTGGTTTGTCACTGCTCGTTGAGAAACGACCTAGGATCACTTCCTAGTTACTGCATTTTCATGTTTATTTGATTCGGGTACGGCCTCGATCAAATTTGGCGCCGTTGCCGGGGAGCAGTGTCCAAAGGTTCATAATAGCTAGAGCCTTTAGTTTGGTCAGATTTGAAAGTTCCAAAAAAGTAGCAAATTTTGTGTTTGTCAAAACTTCAAACGGCCATAACTTTTGCTTCGGTTATTAGAATCGCAATTATTATATATGCATTTGGGGTAGAAAAAAATTTCCTACGCCATGGCAGGCAGCTGTAGGCCGGCTGAGGTCTCCATCGTCCAAAAAAAGCGATTCTGTCAAAAGTTTTTTATTTTTCAAGTTTTATTCAATTATTTTTCTTAACCTACCAATTTTAGCTTTCATAGTTAACTTTGAATTTTTGTCTGAATTTTTTGTGCTATCTTCTCATCATTTTATAAGGTTGCTCACAAAATTTAAAGTCATTTGGATATCATTTGAGGGTAGCTGTAGTTCAAACCTACACCTTTATTTACATGACAAGGCAACTAGTTGTGTGCATGCTGAATGTAGTGTATGACTAGAGGCAATCCATATGACTTACAACCCTTTGATCCTGAGATAGATAGGACATTTCACAGATTTGTTAGGCATCATTTTATACCTTTTGATCATTCTGAGCATTCCATAACTTGTGAATCTGTGCATTATGTTATTGGTGATTTTGAACATCCTGATCTTGAGCATTATAATTTTGAGCATTCTGATTCTGAGCATTCTGATTTTGCACATTCTGAGAACATGGCACAACCTCCACCCCGTGAGAGGACTCTAAGGGAAATGGCTGCACCTGATTTCCCCTACGAAAGCTTGTGCATCCAATACCCTGATGAGGATGTCCCATATGTTCTTAAAACTGGATTGATTCATTTGCTTCCAAAGTTTCATGGCCTTGCAGGTGAAGACCCGCACAAACATTTGAAAGAATTTCACATTGTCTGCTCCACCATGAAACCCCCAGATGTCCAAGAGGATCACATATTTCTGAAGGCTTTTCCTCATTCATTAGAGGGAGTGGCAAAGGACTGGCTGCATTACCTTGCTCCATGGTCCATCACGAGCTGGGATGACCTTAAGAGAGTATTCTTAGAAAAAATTTTCCCTGCTTCCAGGACCACAGCCATCAGGAAGGATATCTCAGGTATTAGACAACTCAGGGGAGAGAGCCTGTATGAGTACTGGGAGAGATTTAAGAAACTATGTGCCAGTTGCCCCCACCATCAGATTTCAGAACAGCTTCTTCTCCAATATTTTTATGAAGGACTCAGTAATATGGAGAGAAGTATGATAGATGCTGCCAGTGGTGGAGCCCTTGGAGACATGACTCCTGCTGAAGCCAGAAATTTAATTGAGAAGATGGCTTCCAACTCCCAGCAGTTTAGCGCCAGAAATGATGCCATAGTCATTAGAGGAGTGCATGAGGTAGCTACAAACCCATCTGCATCATCTGAGACTAAGAAGCTTGAAGGCAAACTGGATGCATTGGTTAACTTGGTAACCCAGCTGGCCTTGAATCAGAAATTTGTACCTGTTGCAAGGGTTTGTGGTTTGTGCTCCTCTGCTGACCACCATACAGACCTTTGCCCTTCCATGCAGCAACCTGGAGCAGTTGAGCAGCCTGAAGCTTATGCTGCAAATATTTACAATAGACCTCCTCAACCTCAGCAGCAAAATCAACCACAGCAGAACAATTATGACCTCTCCAGCAACAGATACAACCCTGGATGGAGGAATCACCCTAACCTCAGATGGTCCAGCCCTCAGCAACAACAACAATAGCCTGCTCCTTCCTTCCAAAATGCCGCTGGCCCAAGCAGACCATACATTCCTCCACCAATCCAACAACAGCAACAACCCCAGAAACAGCCAACACTTGTGAGGCAAATGACTATGCAGAACATGCAGTTTCAGCAAGAGGCCAGAGCCTCCATTCAGAGCTTAACCAATTAGATGGGACAATTGGCTACCCAATTCAATCAACAACAGTCCCAGAATTCTGACAAGCTGCCTTCTCAAGCTGTCCAAAATCCCAAAAATGTCAGTGCCATTTCATTGAGGTCAGGAAAGCAGTGTCAAGGACCTCAACCCGTAGCACCTTCCTCATCTGCAAATGAACCTGCCAAACTTCACTCTACTCCAGAAAAAGGTGATGACAAAAATTTACCTAACAATTTTTGTGCAGGTGAATCTTTTTCCACAGGTAATTCTGATTTGCAGAAGCAGCACATTCCCCCTCTTCCATTCCCTCCAAGTGCAGTTTCCAACAAAAAAATGGAAGAGGCAGAGAAAGAGATCTTGGAAACGTTTAGAAAAGTAGAGGTAAACATACCTCTGTTGGATGCAATAAAACAAATTCCAAGATATGCCAAATTCTTGAAGGAGCTGTGCACTAATAAGCGGAAGCTTAAAGGAAGTGAACAAATTAGCATGGGCAGAAATGTCTCTGCATTGATTGGTAAATCTGTTCCTCAAATTCCTGAAAAATGCAAAGATCCAAGTACATTCAGCATACCTTGTATTATAGGGAATAGTAAGTTTGACAATGCCATGCTAGATTTAGGAGCCTCTGTTAGTGTTATGCCTCTGTCGATTTTTAATTCTCTATCTCTAGGTCCCTTGCAGTCAACTGATGTGGTAATTCATTTAGCTAATAGAAGTGTTGCCTATCCTGTTGGTTTCATAGAAGATGTCTTAGTTAGAGTTGGTGAACTGATTTTCCCTGTTGATTTTTATATCTTGAATATGGAAGATGGATTTTCTCAAGGATTAGTTCCCATCATTCTAGGCAGACCCTTAATGAAAACTGCTAGAACTAAGATAGATGTTTATGCAGGCACACTGTCTATGGAGTTTGGTGATATAACTGTTCATTTTAATATTTTGGATGCTATGAAATACCCATCTGAAGATCTTTCTGTATTTCGTACTGAAATAATTGACCATGTTGTCGATGAATACATGACTGATCTTTATTCTAATCTGCATGCCTCTCACTCTTCATGCATTGAGTCTGAAATTGTACTTGATCATATGTCTGAATTTGATGCTGAGAGTGAATCTGAGAGTGATATTGATTGCATGCCTGGTGGTGGTGTTTTACCTCTTGAGATTGATTTTATAGAGTCAGATAGGACTAACCATGTTTCAGGAAGTACACATACCTTTAACTTTCTTTATGAGGTAAAGGCTGAGAAACCATCTCCTTCTACCACTGTCCAGCCGACCACACCAGAATTGAAGCCTCTACCATCAAATTTAAAATACGCTTACTTGGATGATAGCAAGAGTTTTCCAGTGATTATATCTGCCTCCCTTGCTGATGAGCAAGAGGAGAAGTTGTTGTCAGTTCTCAAGAAGCATAAGAAGGCTATAGGCTAGACCCTGGCGGACATTCCTGGTATTAGCCCATCCACATGTATGCATCGAATAAGTTTAGAGGATGGAGCTAAACCAGTAAGACAGCCACAGAGAAGACTCAACCCGGTGATTCTTGATGTAGTGAAGAAGGAGATAACCAAGCTTTTGCAAGCTGGAATCATTTATCCTATCTCCGACAGCCAATGGGTGAGTCCCGTCCAGGTAGTCCCGAAGAAGACCGGCCTCATAGTGATCAGAAATGAGAAGGAGGAGCTGATTCCTAATCGGGTGCAGAACAGTTGGAGAGTCTGCATTGACTATAGGAGGCTAAACCAGGTTACCAAAAATGACCATTTTCCCCTGCCATTCATTGACCAGATGCTTGAACGCCTGGCAGGTAAATCCCACTACTGTTTCCTTGATGGTTTTTCTGGTTATATGCAAATTACTATTGCTCCTGAGGATCAGGAAAAGACCATATTCACCTGCCCCTTCGACACTTTTGCTTATAGGAGGATGCCTTTCGGCCTGTGCAATGCCCCTGGTACCTTCCAGCGGTGCATGATTAGTATTTTCAGTGATTTTTTAGAAAATTTCATAGAGGTGTTTATGGATGATTTCACTGTATATGGATCCTCTTTTGATGGTTGTTTGAATAGTTTGGAAAAAGTTTTGAATAGATGCATTGAAACTAACCTTGTTCTAAATTTTGAAAAATGTCATTTTATGGTTGAGCAAGGTATAGTTTTAGGCCACATTATTTTCAATAAGGGTATTGAAGTAGATCCTGCAAAAATTTCTGTTATTTCACAATTGCCTTACCCCTCTTGTGTGCGAGAGGTGCGATCTTTTCTTGGTCATGCAGGATTCTACAGGCGCTTTATAAGGGATTTTAGCAAAGTAGCCCTTCCACTGTCCAACTTGTTGCAAAAGGAGGTGGAGTTTGACTTTAATGACAGATGCAAAGAGGCTTTTGATTGCTTCAAAAGAGCGTTGACTACCACCCCCATCATCCAGGCACCCGATTGGACAACCCCTTTTGGACTTATGTGTGATGCATCAAATTATGCATTGGGGGCTGTCCTTGCTCAGAAAATTGATAAATTGCCCAGGGTGATATATTATGCTTCTAGGACATTAGATGCTGCCCAAGCGAATTATACTACTACTGAGAAAGAGCTTCTAGCCATAGTTTTTGCTCTTGAAAAATTTCGATCTTATTTGCTTGGTACACGCATTATTGTTTATACTGACCATGCAGCTCTAAAGTACTTGTTGAAGAAGGCTGATTCTAAGCCTAGGTTGATCCGATGGATGCTCTGGCTCCAAGAGTTTGACTTGGAGATCCGTGATAGGAGCGGAGCACAAAATCTTGTTGCTGATCATTTGAGTCGGATCGAATGTGTATCTGATGCAGATTCACCTATTCGGGATGATTTCCCGGATGATCATTTGTATATACTGTATAGTATTTCTGACTCTCTTTCTACTCCCTGGTTTGCTAACATTGTCAATTATTTAGTTGCCTCTGTTTTTCCTCCCTTAGCATCTAAGGCCCAAAAAGATAAAATTAAAAGTGATGCTAAGCATTTTATTTGGGATGACCCCTACTTGTGGAAATTGTGCAGTGATAAGGTAATTAGACGATGCATTCCAGATCATGAGACTGACTCAGTCCTGCAGTTATGTCATTCTTCCGCACCGGGAGGTCATCTAGGTGTTCAAAGGACAGCTCGCAAAGTGCTTGATTGTGGTTTTTATTGGCCCACCATCTTTAAAGATGCGTGGAAGATCTGCAGCACTTGTGAGCAGTGTCAGAGAGCAGGAAATACACTTACATGGCAACAACAAATGCCTCAGCAACCTATGCTATTCTGTGAGGTGTTTGATGTTTGGGGTATAGATTTCATGGGCCCTTTTCCTGTCTCTTTTGGTTATGTTTACATTCTCCTTGCAGTTGACTATGTTTCAAAATGGGTGGAAGCCAAGCCCACTAGAACTAATGATGCTAAAGTTGTTGCAGACTTTGTCAGGTCTAATCTGTTTTGCAGGTTTGGAATACCTAAAGCAATTGTTAGTGATCAAGGAACCCATTTTTGCAACAGGACAATGCATGCCCTGCTTAAAAAGTACGGGGTTGTACACAGGGTATCCACACCATACCACCCCCAGACCAATGGACAGGCAGAAATTTCTAACCGGGAAATCAAGCGAATTTTAGAGAAGATTGTGCAGCCAAGCAGGAAAGATTGGAGTACCAGGCTTGATGATGCTCTCTGGGCACATCGGACTGCCTACAAACCACCCATAGGAATGTCTCCTTATCAGGTTGTCTTTGGAAAGGCATGTCATCTTCCAGTGGAAATTGAGCACAAAGCTTACTGGGCAGTGAAGACTTGCAACTTCTCTATGGATCAAGCTGGTGAGGAAAGAAAGTTGCAACTGAGTGAGTTAGATGAAATCTGCCTAGAAGCCTACGAGAATGCCAAGTTCTACAAAGAAAAGACCAAGAAGTTCCATGATAGCATGATAGTTAAAAAGGACTTCATGGTTGGGCAAAAAGTGTTATTGTATAATTCTAGGCTTGGACTCATGAGTGGTAAGTAGAGGTCTAAATGGATTGGTCCTTTTGTTGTTACTAATGTTTTTCCTTATGGTACAGTTGAGATCAAAAGCGACTCCACAAACAAGAGCTTCAAGGTCAACGAACATCGACTTAAACCATTCCTCACGAACCCTTCTTTAGTGCACGTAGTGGTGGAAGAGACTTCCTTACTCCACCCTACTCTTCCTCCACCATGACTTAGGGAGTTTTTCTTTTCCTACCTCCTTCTTTGCTTTTATTACACTTGTCCGATTCTCTTTGATGATTTAATTGTTTTTAATCTTTTAATTGTGCTACATTGAGGACAATGTGTTGTTTAAGTATGGGGGGGAGTGTTCTTTGGTTTTGCTAGTTTTGTTGGTTTTGTTAATTTGTTAGTTGTGTTAATTTGTTAATGTTGTTAGTTTCGTTGGATTTTTAGTTTAATATTTTGGGTCAATTTTGTGTGCATGTACGACTTTGCATGTTTTTCTTTGAATTATAGGATATGTTCATGAAATGGGTAATTGTTTTGAAAATAAAAGTTCTTGACATTTTGTGACTTGAAATCCTTGATTCTCCTCTACATGTCATGATAGTTTTGAAAGCTCAATTTGAAAGTGATGAGTTTACCTTTGTGAGAATTTGAGCCATCCATTATCATAATCATTTGGTGTGTTTTGCCCCATTGATTGCTTGCACAATAGCCTTGGCTTGATTCTTGTTGATGCTTCCTAATTCACATGCATATTTGGAAATGATTGAGGCAATTTTGTTCTTATAAGCTTCTAGCCAAATGGACTTACCTTGAATTAATTCCTTTGATAGCCCTTTTGAGCCTTGTTTCCCTTTCCTTGTTTTGAAGCTCACTACAAGCCTTAAATGAAAAACCATGATATCACCATATCCTTAAGGAATTTTGGAGCTTTGGAATTGTTTTGGGAATAAGTGTGGGGGGTTTTTTGTTTCATTGGATAACTTGTTTTGTTGGCTATGCTTCGTGATGTATTTTGGGCCATACTTGATGTACATTGTATATTGGTTAAATGTTGGACATGCTGAATGAAATGGTGATTCTTAAAGGCTATAGAGTAAAAAAAAAAAAATTCGAAAAAAAAGAAGAAGAAAAAGAAAAGCAATAAAGTTGAGTGAATAAGATCTTAAATGGCACAAGAATGATGAAACTCTTGGTTCTACTCTTTATGTTTAATTTTTATCTTTACTTCTTTTTATTTTCTTATTTTTTTTCTTAATATGCACTTATTCCCCATTGCTCCTCTATTCCTTTGGGATTTAGCCACTTATTCCATATTTTTCCATACCTTGTCCTTGGCCCCATTACAACCTTAAAAGACCTTTTGATCCTCATGTGCTTGTGTTTATGGGTTGATTGTCAATTTTAGAATCTTGCCAAGTTTATGTAGTGTTTGCTTTCATGGGTGCTTTGAGGGTAAATAGTAGCCTAGACACTTGAGAGATAAAGTGTATATCTTGTGAGGCTTTATCACTTTTCATTCTTGAGCTGATTAACTATTTTTCCATGATTGGGTTGGTTGGATGATTTTCATGAATGTCTTGACTTTTTGGATCTCCTTATGTTAGATGTTACCCATTCCTTTCATTCCATGATGTTCATTGAGAAATATGTGAATGTTTTTGTCTGTCTCTCTTTGATATCCTTGGATTTTGTTCTTTGTTTCATTTTGCCCAGGAGTGCAAAAGGCTAAGTATGGGGGGTTTTGATGTGCCATCATTTTCTTCTATTTTCTAAACCCTTTTTGCACCATTTTAATTACTGATTGGTCTTAATTGTCAATTAATCAGGCAGTTTTATTATTTGGCCTCATTTAGCTAATTTGATGTTTTTAATCTAATTTCAGGAATTAATGAAACATTGGGCTTAATCTGGATTTTGGTTATGGACTGGAAGAGGGCAAATAAAGCAGCGCTTACCTTAGTTAATTTCTAATTAGGAAATTTCGCTATTTTATTTTATGTTGTTCAGTGTTTATTTCGTTTTGGGCCAGAGTATTGTAATAGAGCCCAGTGACTTTGAGTGACTCTTTTTAAATAGCAGCCTTGGGATTCGTGCAAGGCATTCTGTGAGGCTATTCATTATTCAGAGCTTTTGTTTTAGGGTTTTACGTTTTCTGCTTTGATGCTACTGTTCACTTAATGCAATTTTACGTTTTCTGCTTCTAATTACAGTTTCGCTCTTGCTTCTTCTTCTACTCTCATTTACGTTTCTGTTTCATTCACATTTCTGTTCATTTACGTTTCTGTTCATTTACGTTTCTGTTTCATGTTTCATTTGTGTTTTCTGTTTGAATCTATGGAAGGATAGATTTTCTGGTGTTGTTTCCTTTTGAGGACGAAGCCCAACTCTCTTTGAGGTTTCGCTAGTAATGTGGTTTCCTGGCAGTTTTCCCTTCACCAGTTATTCCAATTTCGTGAATATTAATAAGTGCACGCTTTGTGTTCGATTAATTGCCTCTGAGCCTAACTTGCGTTCATGCTTAATGGACGAAGGGCTAACTGGTGTATGTGGTGCCTAATCACGTATTGAAAACCCTAAGTTGATTTTCGCTTAGTAAATTGAAATAGGGTTGGATTAAGTGGTTGACTGTTAGGGACGAATTCTCCATAACCCAGGATAAGAGAATGGCTTCTGAATCAGAGGAAACAACCCGTTTTTAATATTAGTAGTTTCGTATTCCAGTTTACTTGTTCTGCTCTTTAATTACCAAACAACCAAACCCCCCCCCCCAATCGTTATTGTTACTGCAAGTATATTATGAACATTTGGTTTGTCACTGCTCGTTGGGAAACAACCTAGGATCACTTCCTAGTTACTGCATTTTCATGTTTATTTGATTCGGGTACGGCCTCGATCATCCTCCAATATGCTTTGATGATAGTGATTATGTCGACATAATCCTTCACCATAATGACCCTCTCCTCGTGTCCACACTCATGGCCAACAAGGAAGTGCAAAGACTTCTCATCAATAATGAAAGTTCAGCTAACATTATGTTCTATCAATTGTTCAAAAAGCTAAGGATCCCAAAAGCAGACTAACAACCACACGAGGAAGACCTCATAGGGTTCCTTGAACATAATGTCACCTCTCTTGGATACATTAAACTCTTGGTTACTTTCGGACATCACCCACTGACTGAAAGCATCCTGGTAAATTTCCTTGTCATGGACATATGGTTCATATACAATGCAATACTTAGTCACCCCACCCTGAATGCATTAGAAGCATTCATGTCAATACCCCACCTAACAAAGAAATTCTTGAGTGAAGACTTGTAGATGATCATGATCCAAGGAGCTCAAAAAAGGGCAAGAGAATGTTACAAGGAATCACTGAAAGAGATAAAGAGTAAATCGCCTTGGATGACTTACATTCTGAGACCTCCAACAAAAGAATCCTAAGTAATGGTAGCCAACTTAGATAGTTGGTGGGATAAACCAGACGAGATTATTGATCATCTTGAACCTAATGATGACTTGGAAAAGATAATGATCAACCAATGTTGATTGCGATCAGTGAAGATAAGCCAAGAACTCTAGCCAATATGCTAGCCTCAATCCCAATTTCTTCAACCATGAGCTCGATGTCGACCCATCTGCCAAGCTGATATGTCAAAGACGAAGAAAGATTGGCCGAAAAGACTTGACAAAACTAAAAGGAAAGTTCGGGACTTGCTAGAAGAACGATTCATTCGAGAAATCAAATACACAACTTGGTTAGGAAATTTCGTACTGGTTAAGAAACAGTCAAGAAAATGGTGCTTGTGCATGGACTATACTAATCTTAACAAGCATTGTCCAAAGGATTCATATCATCTCCCAAATATAGACAGGCTTATGTGTTAGGTTTGCACAATCCACTAATAATTGGGCGACCTACCACACCTTGAATTTTGATGCTTACAAAAGTATAAATTATTGATGTACTTGTGAGTTGTTGTTAAGCATGCAAAACTAACTTCATAAAAGATCCCACTCAATCTTATATCAACATCTACCGCTTTTGTAAATCATGTCCATACTTTAAATGAAAAATAGTTTTATTAAGTATTATTCAGCATCCAACATGTTGTTGAAGAAATAACATTCACTCCTTTTGAAAATTAGTGTTTAAATGTTAGTCAATGAATATGACTAACTTTTGTGTAAGAAATCTGTGCAAATTGTATCTAACTCCTCCCATTTATGGTTATTTTGTAGTGTTGTAATTACTTTTTGTTAAATATAGGTAATAAGTACTTAGTACTCCCATTTTGTGACTTTAATAATCATTTCCTTTTAATTTCAGGTTAATTAGGCAAGTTTGTGAAGTGCTGATTTTTAGCTTCTCGCCTAGCCAATCTACCGACTTAGCAAGCCATCCGCTGAGCGCACCACTCTTGCGGCTAAGCGCACCACTCATGCGGCTGAGCACGAGGAAGAATTTGGAAGAAGGATGAGCTGGACATACGCGCTAAGCGAGGGCTCATCCCGCTAAGAGCACTACTTGCATGCATCCGCTAAGCGAGAAGACGCCCGCTAAGCCGAAATTCACATATGTGCGCTAAGCAAGCCAGAGTTGCGCTAAGTGCGCAAGCACCAATGAGGCCACCTATTTAAGCCTAAAATCAGAAATGGAGAGGGGAGTCTGTGCATTTCTCAAAGCTTCTGCATGTTTAGAGATTTCTAGAGAGAGGAAGGTTCAAGTTCCAGAGAGTTTTGAGAGCTTTTGTTGTGCGAATACTGGTAGAGAACTGAGCTTGAAGAGGAAGCCATCCTGAGAGCATGAGATGAGATTGTGAGTGATTGTAATGTTCTAGAGGTGGAGGAGACATCCCCACCACTTGTATTTCTTGAATCCTTCATTTTTCTCTTCTTTTTGTTGTAAAGGAAGCTTCTCAGATATGGAGAGCTAAATCCTCTGTTGGTTCTTCCTTGTAGGTACTTGATGTAAATACCTTTATATCGATTTAATGATGTTTTATGTGTTCTCTGTGCTATCAGTACGTCATTTTAGTATGCTTTTTCCTTGATCACGTAGATGCATGCTTTGTTAGGATCATTCAACAATGGGAACTGGTATGATTCTTAGAACTTGATAGGACAGGGCTAGTTTATCGTATTATCACAAGGGATCGGGGTACGATAACCTAGTTGTTTGTATGTTTGTCTTAATGCGATTGATGCAATCCTCCCTAGGAAGGGACCAGTCACTAGAGCCATGCGGTTTTGGTCAAATTTAGTCCAACAAGAGGGATCTGAGGACGATGCTTGATCCGGATTAGGCTAGATTATCACGAAGGATCGGGGTTTAGCATTTCAGGAGACACCATAGAACACATGAGCATTGTTAAGTAGAGAATATGCTTATAACATCAGGCACCTAATAGGAAGACCAACATGTTGTCTACTTGTTATCCACAACATATTTACTAGAAGCCGTTATCATGGCTGATGAACACCAGCAAAGGGTCACCCTTGAGGACTACTCAAGCAGTTCAGTACCACAATTCCTTACCAGCATCGCTTGTCCGGAAGTCCAAGCTCACAACATAAACTACCCTCATTCTTTAATTCATTTAATACAGGGGAACTTATTCCAAGGATTACCAAATGAGGACCCCTATGCACATTTGGCAAAATTCATTGAAATCTGTAACACTGTAAAGATTGCAGGCGTGCCAGATGAATCCATTAGACTCGGCCTATTTTCGTTTTCCCTTGCAGGAGAAGCCAAGAGGTGGCTCCATTCATTTAAGGGTAACAGTCTGAAGACCTGGGAAGTAGTTATTAAGAAATTTCTGAAGAAATACTTCCCCGAGTCAAAGACTACGAAAGGGAAAGCTGCAATTTCATCATTTCATCAGTTCCCTGATGAATCCCTTAGTGAAGCATTGAAGATGTTTAGAGGTTTATTAAGAAAGACCCCCACCCATGGACTCTCTGAGCCAACCCAGCTTAACATATTCATAGATAGGCTGAGGCTGCAATCTAAGCAGCTGTTAGATGCTTCTGCAGGGAGGAAAATAAAACTGAAAACCCCTGAAGAAGCAAAGAAGTGGATTCTCAGGTTTCCAGTAGGGTCCTTACAACCAACAAGGACAGTGGAGATCACACCCTGGTAATCAATTCAACAAAGACTAGGGTGGACCTTCCAACAGGCCGCCTCAACAAGGGCCTAACATTTTTCAGAGGACAACCAAGCTGGATGAGACTTTGACTCAATTCATGCAGGTGAACATGTTAAATCACAAAAGCACTGAGTCGGCATTGAAGAACCTTGAGATCCAGGTAGGCCAATTAGCCAAACAATTAGCTGAAAAGTCATCCAATAGCTTTGGGGCGAACACAGAAAAGAATCCCAAAGAGGAATGTAATATTGTGATGACAAGAAACAAGAAGTGTTTGGTAGTTGAGGATAAGGATAGGGTGGCTTTGGAGAAACAAATTGTTGTAAAGAATGGCACTGAGAAAAAGAAAGAGGAGGTAACAGATGTGACAAGTTAGGAGAGTTAAAAACCAATAATGGTCGAGGAGAAAGAAATAAATGACCAAGAAAAAGAAATAGAGGTAGAAAAAGAAAAAGATGAAGAAAAAGAAAAAGTTGAAAAAAATAAAGAAGGGAAAGAAAAGAGTAGAAGTGAGAAAGCAAGAGAGAAGAAGATATCAAATGAGGATATGGAAGTACCATATCCTATGGTACCTTCCAAGAAGGACAAGGACCGCCATCTGGCAAGATTCCTTGTTATTTTCAGGAAATTGGAAATAACTATGCCTTTTGGGGAAGCTTTGCAACAAATGTCACTCTACTCAAAATTTCTGAAAGATATGTTGAGGAGGAAAAACAGATACATCCACCAGGAGAATATTGCTGGGGAAGACAACTGCAATGCTGTAATATAGAGAATTCTTCCACCAAAACAGAAGGACCCTGGAAGTGTTACTATTCATTGTTCAATCGGTGAAGTCACTGTGGGAAAGGCTCTCATTGATTTGGGAGCCAGTATCAACCTAATACCGCTCTCCGTGTGTAAAAGGTTGGGAGAGTTGGAAATCATGTCCACGAGAATGACTTTACAACTTGCTGATCGATCCATCACAAGACCTCACAGGGTAATTGAGGATGTTCTGATAAGAGTGAAACATATGGTCTTTCCAGCTGATTTTGTGGTCATGGATGTGGAGGAAGTCATTTTGGGATGTCCCTTTATGTCAACTGCAAGCTGCATAATTGATACGGGAAGAAAGACACTGGAGATGGGTTTTGAAGATCAGAAGATCAATTTTGATCTTTTTGAAGAAAACAAGCCGGTGCCAGAGCATAATGCTTGCTTATAGGTGATGGAGGTTGAAGAATAAGTCCTGAAGGTGAGGACCAACATTTTATCGCCCATTGAGGTAAAAGCGTCAAGCTAATGACGTTTAAGAAGCGCTTCCTGGGAGGCAACCCAGTTCTAATTTATGCTATTTTTTTATGCATTGTATAATGTGGAACTTGCTTCGTAATCATTACATTAGGGTATATCATCTTGTTTTTTAACGATAGATATAAGGGTTTCAAATTCTTGAGAAAGGGACTAAAATAGAGCTTAGAATTTTTTTTTTTTTAAATTCAGTCCTTTCGCTAAGCGCAAGCCTCGCGCTAAGCAGAGAGTCTCTAGCGCTTAGCGCTCAACCCTTGCATCTCAGGCTGATTTGGTTCGCTAAGCTGGCCAAGGATGAGCTAAGCCCATTTCAATTCGATCTGAATTAGGCTAAGCGATGGCCTGCGTGCTAAGCGCATCGTATTCACTGGCAAAGCGCGAGACGCTGCCGCTAAGCCCATTTCGATGCAGCCTAAATTGGGGTTCATTGAGCTAAGCGCTAGTCATGCCAGCTAAGCCCAATTCCTTGCGGCCATAACAACGCTAAGCGGTCCATCATTTGCTAAGCGCTTGCCCCTCTATATTCAAGATGCATTATATTAGCTAAGCCGACCCAGAGCCAGCTTAGCGAGAGTTGCACGTATTATGATCTGCAGAATTCGTTAAGTGCCCCTTTTGTGCGCTAAGCCCAGCTTTATGAAAAAGAAAATCAGATTTTGAATTTCAAACTTGGGCTAAGCACATAGTTCTGCTAAGCGAACCTCTTTGAGAAACCAAACATCTCTCTGGCTCGCTTAACACTACGGTTCGCTAAGCGAGAGGGTTGAAAATTGCTTAAGTACATGTAACATCAGTTACACTCACCTTTGCTAAAATTCTCAGAGCATTGCTTGCATTCTCTCCCTCACCCAAATTCGTGCACTGTGCGTTCTTGCTTTCTTTTTACATCTCTACACATCTTCAGAAATAAAAAATCCAAGTAAGTTCCTCATTCCCTTTACTCTTTTAGGATTTGCTGGTCTTACCGTTGTTCGGAGGAGCTCCTCCTTCTGAGAACATGGGTTCAAGGGCCTTGCTACTCCAACGAGGGCACCCTTTATTTAGGCTTCTTCAGTCCATCGGCGAGAACAAAACAAGCCCTTTAAGCAGAACGTCATGCCATTGGGTTGATCGAGTGAGACTCCCTAGCTGTAGCTCGAATTGCTATTGCTTGATTGAGCATTCAAATCCATTCTCTTCAATTGGAGAGGAAGCCAGCATAAGGGAGCCCATTCAACCTAAAGCTAACAAAGACTTATGGCAAGGAAATCTATTCCATTCATTCAGGCTTTTCTATATCTTGAAAGGTTCATTCCTACTACTTCATTTAAGACTTTCAGGCCTCTCTCCTGTCACTAGCTGCCGAGTGTGCCTTGTGTGTGTCTCAGTGGAATCAAAGCCCTTCCACCTTTGACTAGACTCTTTAGGGTAGAAAACCATAGAATTTAGCTTTTAATTTTTAGGGTTTTAATGATATTAGATTAGTTAAAAATTAGGACATTGTGAATGATTGTGTTGTGTAGATAGTTTTGACTGGTTTGCATGTTTGATATGCCTTTTAGAGGCTAAAAAATAGAGGAGAAAACGAACTTCATTTTTTGCGTTTTTCTGGAAAACGCGATGAATTCGCTAAGCGAGCATGCTGCGCTAAGCGAGTTCATCAATATTGCTTGAATATATGTGTTTTCATACGAACTCGCTAAGCACACCTACCGCGCTAAGCAAATTCATCTTTTGGGGAAGCACATTCATCTCCCTGATGAGTTGCCTGTGGCTAAGCGGGGCTGATTTGTAAATCCTAGGTAACTTAGTCAAATTTTTTTTGAACGTCGTGCGCTAAGCCCAGCCTATCTGGGCTAAGCTCATTTCATTGCAGCAGCCATAGCACTAAGTGAGCCTAGCTTGCTAAGCCCACATACTTAGTGAAATTTCTGAAATTCATGGTGCCGCTAAGCGCACCCCTGCTGAGCTTAGCACATATCTATTGCAGCTATCATTAGGCTTAGCGGGCAGTCGCTCACTAAGCCGATTATGTAGAAGTAGAATTTTCTGCAATCTTCGCTAAGCGGCCCCCATGTCGCTAAGCGGTATTGTTTATTTTGTGAAGCCGTGCTAAGCGGACCATGTCCCACTAAGCCACCAGTGTTTTTTTCTTCTCAGTCTTATTTTTCTGTTTTTCAATTTGAATAACTTGTGGTCTAACTAACTTTTTGGGTTCCTTTGTGTTGCAGATGGCCTGCAGGAAGCGTAAGAGCATTGGGGCAAGGCCAACTGCTCAATATGACACTAGACGGTTCCATTCGCTTGATGCCTGGAACCGTTATACAGATAACGTCTTAGGAAGGAGCAATTTTCCAGAGAGGAAGGTAGAGATATACCACACAGAGTTTGATGACTTCAAGACAGAGTTGGAGAGGCGTAATCTTCACAAACACCTCACCAACTTGGCTGATGGGACTATTGGTGTTGCTTTGGTGAAAGAATTTTATGCTAATCTCTATAGCTCTGAGGACCCTTCACCAAAGCAAGCCAGAGTTAGAGGCCACTTGGTGAGGATAGACACCGATAGCCTCAACACATTTCTAGAGACTCCTGTAGTCCTAGAGGAGGGGGAGACATTACCCACCTACTCTAGGTACTGCAGGTTACCATCAGACCACAGAGAGATTAAGGCTACTCTTTGCATACCAGGGAAGGGGTTCATTTTAAATGTTGAGGGCCATTCGAGGAGGATTCTCGGGAAGGATTTGACTACCTTGGCCCAGGTGTGGAGTGTTTTCTCTTACTCCAACCTGGCCCCTACATCTCATACATCAGACCTTACTATGGACAGAGCCAGGTTGATCTTTGGCCTGGTCTCTCATATGGACATGAACATTGGCGCTCTCATCTCAGGACAGATGACTTCCATTGCCCAGTCTAACTCTTGCAGACTTGCGTTTCCTACTTTGATTACCGTCTTATGCCGAGCCCGAAGGGTTGTCTCTGACAGCCTCACATTTGAGTGCCTGAGCCCGGCCATTAACTTGGCCTACATCAGGAAGAATTGTTGTAACATTGATGATCTAATAGTTGCTTTCCGGGGGGCTAGGAGGGCGAGGGCGAGGCCAACTGATATTCCATCTACTTTTGCAGCTTCAGCACCTACTCTAGCATCTACTTCTGTAGCTCCTTCAGTCCCAGCTCATGTTGACACTCAGCGCTTTGAAGCCATGCTTCAAACTATTCATCAGGGACGAATTCTTTTGCTGCATAGTCTACAGGTGGTAGCTCCTCCACGATCCATCCTATCAATGGCGCAGTTCTTAGAGAGGGTAGCCTAGCCTGGGGCCCAACCTTCTCTTGATAAGGAAGGTGAAGGTTCCACAGCCCAGGTACCCCAACAAGTACAGGATGCTTCATCTGAGACCACCATTCCAGAGCCATTCACTCTTCATCATGAGGCAGGTGAAGAACAGGTGAGACTAGAGACTGCTGCTACTCCTGAGAGATCACTTGAGGGCACATCACAGCCTCCTACTCTTGTGGCAGACCTCTCCTCACCACAGCCTACAGCTGACCCTTCCACTCATTTACTTGACATACCAGAGGACCCGACCACACCAGTCCTAGCATTGAACACCTCTCCTCCAGCTACTCCAGTACTTCACTTGACAGATGAGGAGGATGCTCAGACTCAGGATACACAGGATCGATCTCAGGAATTTTAAATTCCTGATGATTTTGCTTTTTGGATAATGATTATAACTATATTAGTTTCAGTACATTGTTTTTAGTGATTTTGGTTTACGTTTATAAGTATACACTTGTGCTTTTTGTGAATAGTTAGTATGCATGTTTTGAAGCATACAAAACAGTTCAACTTGATCTTGATGATTATGTAGTGAAACACTTTTATCTTTTTGTGAAATGGGTGTTATAAACTGATTTTGGATTGAATGCATGATTGTGATGAAGATTGTGTTTCTTTTCATAAGTTTGAGCAAGTGTGTATGTTACACAAAGAAAGAACAAGAATTTGAACTTGCAATTAGAATTGTAAGTCAGTAGACAAGTTGATTGAGAAAGAAAAGCTTGAACCATAATCGGTGAGAGTATGAATGTGGACATGATGAAGGCCATGATTGTATATACAAGCCAATTGACCAAAAAGCTTACCTTGAATTATAATTGTATCCTTTGAACCCTTTGTGAGCTAAATTACATTTTAAAAATTGAACCTTGAACTTGAATGAATATCTCCAGATACCTTGCTTAGATTCTAGGAGAGCATATGGTTCAAGGCAATTTACCCTAAATTTGGGGGAGTTAACAGGGATATAAAGTAAAAGGTACAACACATCAACACACACAACAAATAAGTTGTGTTAAAAAAAAGGTAATCAAAGAAAGTGTGTGCTCTTGTAATAAGGTCAAATGCAAATTAAAGTGAAAGGCTAGTGAGTAAGCTAATTGTATTGAAAAGACTACTTGGATAAGTCTAGGATTTGTGCTCTCTTAGAATCTAAGCCTTTGAATCCTAGAAAAACCAATTTTTTTGTAGCCAAGCCTCACTACAAGCCTGTGAAAGTCCTTTTGATTCTATTTATGCATTTATGACTTTATGGCATGAGATGAAGTGTAAAGACTGGACCTCTTGCTAGTTGTTTGATGAAAAGCTTAAACACTTGTGCTTGAGTGAAACAGTAGCCGTGAGACTGTGGTTTAAGCTACTTTCCTTGATATTTGTCTTATGCCTAACTCTAATTAATTGTACATGATACATTGTATTCTTTTCTTTGAATAACTCCATGTTTTGTGAAAGACAAGTGTTGAGGGCATTTTGCTTCATTCAATTATCATGCAATCAATAGTTTTTGTTACATACACCTTTGTACATAGTCACTGCATATTCTTGTCACTTGGGGACTAGTGAGCTATTCTTTATTTGCTTGAGGACAAGCAAATTGTAAATTTGGGGGAGTTGTTAGTCGATGAATACGACTAACTTTTGTGTAAGAAATATGTGCAAATTGTATCTAACTCCTCCCATTTATGGTTATTTTGTAGTGTTGTAATTACTTTTTGTTAAATATAGGTAATAAGTACTTAGTACTCCCATTTTGAGTATTTAATAATCATTTCCTTTCAATTTCAACTTAATTAGGCAAGTTTGTGAAGTGTTGATTTTTAGCTTCTCGCTAAGCCAATCTGCCGACTTAGCGAGCCATCCGCTGAGTGCACCACTCTTGCGGTTGAGCGCACCACTCCTGCGGCTAAGCATGAGGAAGAATCTGGAAGAAGGATGAACTGGACATATGCGCTAAGCGCACCGCTTGCATGCATCCGCTAAGCGAGGAGACGCGCGCTAAGCCGAAATTCACTTATGTGCACTAAGCGAGCCAGAGTTGCTCTAAGCGTGCAAGCACCAACAGGCCACCTATTTAAGCCTGAAATCAGAAATGGGGAGGGTAGGTTGGGCATTTCTCGAAGCTTCTACATGTTTAGAAATTTCTAGAGAGAGAAAGGTCCAAGTTCTAGAGAGTTTTGAGAGCTTTTGTTGTGTAAAGACTGGCAGAGAACTGAGCTTGAAGAGGAAGCCATCCTGAGAGCATGAGATGAGTTTATGAGTGATTGTGAGATTCTAGAGGGGGAGGAGACATCCTCACTACTTGTATTTCTTGAATCCTTCATTTTTCTTTTCTCTTTGTTGTAAAGGAAGCTTCTCAGATATGGAGAGCTAAATCCTCTGTTGGTTCTTCCTTGTAGGTACTAGATGTAAATACCTTTATATCTATTTAATAATGTTTTATGTGTTCTTTGTGCTATCAGTACATCATTTTAGTATGCTTTTGCCTTGATCACGTAGATGCATGCTTTGTTAGGATCATTCAACAGTGGGAACTAGTTTGATTCTTAGAACTTGATAGGACAGAGCTAGTTTATCATATTATCAGGAGGGATCGGGGTATAGTAACCTAGTTGTTTGTATGTTTGTCTTAATGCGGTTGATGCAATCCTCCCTAGGAAGGGACCAGTCACTAGAGCCATGAGCAAGAGGCTCCACGAGGATTGGGCTAGAGCTGCTGAAGAAGGCCCTAGGGTTCTCATGAACCTTATGAACCTTAGGGTAGATTTTTGAGCCCATGGGCCAAGGTTGGGTCCAATTATCTTTGAACATATTAGATTAGGATGTCATTATATTTGGTCGTTGTATTTAGGGCTCCATAGTGTAGGAAGGGTAGCATAGAAATATAGGATTTTTCAACCCTTGTATTTTAGGGCACCTAGACTAGTTTTTGTATTAGGGGTAGTTTTGTAATTTCACATGCACTAGGTGAATATTTGATGTGTGTATTGGGAAATAAATTTAATTGAATTGTTAAAAGCCCAATCTAATTAAATTTTAGAGGGGTAGGTGAACATTTGCTTACTGTATGTATACATGATTTTGATGATGTCAAAGAAGAATCTAACTAGGCTGCTTCAGATGATAAGCATTTGCTTCAAGAATAATTCAGGATTGCTTCAACAAACAAATCCATGTTTCAAGATTCACTAAAGACCAAGCCTTGACTTAAAACAAAGTGCTTTCAAGACATGCAAGGCTCTGGTAATCAATTACCAAGAAGTGTAATCGATTACCAGAAGACAGGGTTGAGAAATAGCTGTTAAAAAGAGTTTAGAATTTGAATTTTTAACATGTAATTGATTACCATATGTCTATAATCGATTACGAGCAATGAAACTCATGAAATTCAAATTCAAAAGTAATGACCCTTCAAATTATAACTGTGTAATCGATTACACAAACATTGTAATTGATTACCAGTGGAGAATTTTCAGAAAATCTGCCAACAGTCACATTTTTTCATTGGATTTGTGAATGGCCATCAAAGGCCTATAAATAGGTGACTTGGGCACGAATTTTATGAGAGAGTTTTGCTTGGCAAAAATGTCTTATCCTCTCAAAAGAAAATGAGATTCCAAAAGAACTTCATTATCAAATGCTCTCTCAAAAGAAATCCTTGACCAAACACTTGCAAAATCTATAAGGATTCTTACATGATCTTCATTGTAATATTCTTCTCTTGAAGAGAGTATTATTCTTCCATTCTTCTTATTCATTGAGATTGGTTAAGAGACTGTGAGTCTCTTGTTGTAAAGCATCTGAACACAAGGGATGGGTTTTCCCTGTGTGGTTCAGACTTTGTAATGGATTTTACAAAGATAGTGAAAATCTCAAGTGGGTTGCTTGAGTACTGGATGTAGGCACAAGGGTGTGGCCGAACCAGTATAAAACTATGTTTGCATTCTCTCTTCCCTGATCTCTTTTATTTTATTGTAATCAATTTTGCCTTGCATGTTTAAAGAACATTATTAAATTGATTATTGTTGCTTCTTCTGCATTCTAAGCCTATCCCTCATAAGTTATTGAGGCCACAAGGTTCAACATTTACTACACCCCATTGCCACATCATATAGTCACACTTTGTGCATGTCCTGCATGCTTTACATGCCTCATGACACCAAAGCACACTTAGTGGGGAATCTTGGAATTGATCTTGGATTAGTGGGCTGAACCATAACTGAAATTCACTAATCATAATTAGTGAAATTATGACTCCAGAATTTGGCTCCACAAATTCAATTTCAAATTCAAGTGAAATTTGAATTGAAATTCAAATTTCCCTCCAATTATGTGTGACACTTAGGCTATAAATAGAGGTCATGTGTGTGCATTTTTTGGAACTTTGATCATTTGAAAATTAAACTATAGATTTCAGAGCTCTTTTAGAGCACAAAATTTCGTGCTCTTCTCTTCCTCTCCCTTCATTCATCTTCTTCTACCTTCAAGCTCTTATCTATGACTTCCTATGGTGGTGAGCTTCTTCTAAACTCATCTTCTACTTGAAATGGCGTCTCCATTCATCTTTCTCCATCTCCATTCCACTGCAATCAGATCTCAAGAAGCAAATGAATCCATTGATCAAGATCCAAGGCCTACAAGCTCCACATGGAGCTACATCATGTGGTATCAAGAGCATCTTCATCTAGGTGATGTTCTTTTGCTTCCTCTATCTTTTTTGTTTGGTCAATTCACTTTAATTCCTTGGTATTCATCTTATTCTCCATGTATATCCTCCATTGTCTTGTGGTTTGGTGTTGTTTAGAGTAGATTCAAAAAAATAAACCAATTAAATCTTAGATCTACACTTGTTCTTGCATTTCTATGGTTCAAATTTTATAGATCTACTCTTGAATCATATTTTTGTGTTGATTTTAGGTTCTATCATTTTTCAGTCATAATCTTCTTGTGTTGAACCTTTAGATCTAAATTTTCTTCCAAAATACTGATTAGAAAAAAAAAACACAAAAATTTAAGTGTAAATCACTTAATCCATGTTGTCTTAGAGTCATGTTTTAGTCATAGTAATTGTCACATGTTCTAAGTTTGTGTTGAATTTTTATTTTGTTGATTGAATTCTAGATACATTTGTTCATGTATTCTTGCCATTCTTAGCCTATCTTTTGAATTTTGAGTCTAATTCATGCATGTTATTTAGTTCATAACATGTTCTAAATCAATTCCTAGAAGTAGTCTTGTTGTTGAACTCTCTTTTTTTCGTTTTCAAAGTTTCCAACATGATGCCTATGATGAAGTTGAGTTGTGGTGTTGAGTGTGGCTGGATTTGTGAATAAAAATAAGTCTTAAGCTCTCTTGAATTTTTTTATTCAAGATAATTGAGCATAAGCAAACACAAACTCTAACTATCCAAGCCTTAAGCAACATAAACACTACTCTTGATTTCAAGGTTGAAATCGCTGGTGCTGGCAGCTTGAACATAAGAAATTGTATAAATTACTGGGAATCGGTCACTACATTTTTGAGCTGAAATTTTTACTTAATTTTCTAGACATCTGAAAACAAATTATGAAAAAAAAAACCAAGCGATTTGGATTAAAGGAAAAAATAAGAAAAATCACACAAGTTGGCTGAAAAATCAGTGTCCAGGAAAAAAAAAGTGAAAGTGAAGTGTGCTTGTTGTTTTGGCTCAAAATTTGTTCTATAATTGGTGCCTATTTTATACCAATCATAGTTCTGAAATTTCAATTGAAAATTATTGTGAAAAAAGTGCCAAAACTATAGGTTTCTTGAGTCTTTTTTTTTAGTTTTTCTACTCTACTCTAGAGCAATTCTAGGTTTCTCTTTGAGTCCTAGCTTGCTTTTGTGTGCTTTTCATTGCTTTAATTGTTGAATAATTGATCGAGACCGTACCCAAATCAAATAAATATTAAAATGAAGTAACTAGGAAGTGATCCTAGGTCGTTTCCCAATGAGAAATGATAAACCAAATGTTCATAACAAATAGTAGGAAATAGTAACAAATTGGGGGGGGGTGTTTGCTTTTGTAAATTAAGCAGCGAGTAAAATTTAATTAGAAAATATCAGAATTAAAATATGTTGCTTCCCCTTGATTCACAAGCAAGTCTCTTATCCTAGGTTGCGAGAATTTATCCTTATTGATGGAAGCTTACTTGTGGGGCTTCTATGGAGGCTGGATCTTTGAGCTTCAATGAGGTCCTTTAATAGTGATTTTCCACCATGGAGATGCAGCGGAAGACAAAGGAGAAGAGGTGAGAGGAGGGGCCATCCACTAGGGAATAAGCCATGGAAGAAGGAGCTTCACCACCAAGATGAGCCTTGGATAAGAAGCTTGGAGAGGATGCTTCAATGGAGGAAAAGAAAGAGGGAGAGAAAGACAGAGGGGGGAGCACGAAATTGAAGGAAGAAAAAGGGAGAGAAGTTGAATTTTGAGTTGTGTCTCACAAGACTCTCATTCATCAAAGTTACAACAAGTGTTACACTTGTTTCTATTTATAGACTAGGTAGCTTCCTTGAGAAGCTTTTCTTGAGAAAACTTCCTTGAGAAGCTTCTTTGAGAAAACTTCCTTGAGAAACTAGAGCTTAGCTACACACACCCCTCTAATAACTATGCTCACCTCCTTGAGAAGCTTCCTTGAAAAGATTCCTAAAGAAGCTAGAGCTTAGCTACACACACCTCTCTAATAGCTAAGCTCACCTCCTTGAGATGAGAAGCTAGAACTTAGCTACATGCCCCCTATAATAGCTAAGCTCACCCCCATGACAAAATACATGAAAATACAAAAAAAAGTCCCTACTACAAAGACTACTCAAAATGCCTCGAAATACAAGGCTAAAACCCTATACTACTAGAATGGCCAAAATACAAGGCCTAAACGAAGGAAAAAACCTATTCTAATATTTACAAAGATAAGCGAGCTCATACTTAGCCCATGGGCTTAAAATCTATCCTAAGGCTCATGAGAACCCTAGGGCCTTCCCTTGGATCTTTAGCCCAATCTACTTGGAGTCTTCTATCCAATGCCTTTGCGGTGTAGGATTGCATCATTCCCTCCACCTTGGAAAGGATTTGACCTCAAATCCGGAGGTTCTTCATACTCTGGGCTCCTTCCCTCAACACCTGTAAAAAGAACAAAAACATATGTATTAGTGGTGTTTGGTATGTTGAAGTAAGGTAAGGTCTGAAAACCCATTTCCTGGGCATCTTCCCATGAAGGAACATGGTTTCTCACCAATTCAATGAGTGGTGCTATAAGTATAGAAAAATTTGGGACAAACCTTTTGTAAAAGTTTGTTAAGTCATGGAAGCCCCAAATTTTTCTTATGCTTGGTGGAGTGGGCCACTCAGGAATGACCTTTATTCTCTTAGGGTTCATGGGAACCCCTTGATCACTATTTGAAAAATTAAGAAAAGTAACGCAATAAAACATACCTTTTTCTGTATTTTCATATTGATTATTCCTACCAAAAAGTATGAAAAACATAAGGTGTCCCATATGAGTACCTAAGTTTGTATTGAAACTAAAAATAAGAACAAACCTACCTAATGGGTCCCTATGTACACACACCATGAAGATGTTAGGTGTACGAGTGATTTTACAAAAGAGGGTTGCACCACTCAAAACATTCATCATACCACCTATTTTAGGGACTTGGTGCCTAATAATACCTATTTTGGGCACCAACAAAGCACAAGGATTTAAGCTCTTGCGAACCAAACCCTCATCCAACAACTTCTTTACTTGAGGAATAAACTCAAGCCCAAGAGGTGTGGCAATGCTAGCAAGTGTCTTTTTACAAAAGAGAAAATGTGGAGGTTGTCTACGAGGAAAAGTTTCTTTAATGTTTGTCTTTATTGTAAAATGAGTTTCCTTCTTAGCTAACCTCTTGGAGGAGACACTTACCTCTTTACACTTCTCTTTAACCACTAATGGTTGTCCATCTTCTTGGGGGTAGATTTCTTCACTAGATTCTTCCCCTTTTGCTTCTTCACTTTCACTAGAGGAAGGTGAAGTAGTAGCCTCATCTTGGCTACTATAAATGTCTTGGCCCCTCATAATCATGGTTTTTGTGGTGGGGCATTGAGAAGTAATGTGTCCTCTTCCAAGACATTTAAAGCACTTTATAGAGTTAGTTTTCTCTTGCATACTAGCCTTAGGGGCTTGCTTTTCTATTGCCTTCCCCTTATCATCTTTGGGCTTAGAAGGTGTCACCCCTAAGATGCCTTGACCTTGGTCTTTCTTTGGATAAGAGTGAGAGCCATAAGGTTTTGAAGTAGACTTCTTTTTAAGTTGTTGCTCTACCCTTATTTCCCAATCTAAGTTAGCCTCTACATTGTCCTTCCCATGGAAGTATGAGAGGTTAATGTTAGCCTCTTAAGGCTTTCTTTCCTTTTCTCTTCTATGGGAGTGAGGTCTAAGATGTGACCTATTCCTTCCTTCGTAATAGTCACGAAGTTCTTCACTTAGGCTCTTGCAAGAGTTATGACTACTATAGGAGGCATTTTTTTCTCTTTTCATTTCTTTCATTATTTTTCTTCTTTCTTCCTCTCTTATTTTCTTTCTTTCATCTTGACTTATTTCTTCCACTCTTTTTTTCCTTTTTCTTTTCTCTCTTGTTTTTCTTTCCATAACTCGAGGGAACTCAACTCATCTAAGATTCTAGATAAAGGGTCTTTATGACTAGTACCCTCGCCATTAACACTAGATGAATGATGACTCATGTTTGTTCCTAAGTTATGGTTCTTTCTTGTTGGAGGTTTGAAAACAAAAGGTAAAAGAAACTATGGTTGAAACTAGCCAAAATAAACACTAAAAGAGGTGTGAAAGATAAGGTAAAAAACTAATTGGTAAAAGGAAAGCTATCTAGGCGGTTTGACAATGGAAGGTAAAGGAAATAAGTTATGAAAGTAAGCAAGAAATGTAAACTAGGCAAATCCTAAGAGTGTTTGGATGACCACATTCAAGGTTCCCAACAAAACACTCACTATCCTAAGGAAAAATTGCGTAAAATTATTACACACAAATGGAAGTTTGGTAACCTATTGGAGGTTCCTAACACACTTCCAATGAAAGGCCTTTTTGTTACAAAACTTGAAAGCAATGAAGGTAAGTAAATTGCAAATTACAAAATTATAAAACGGTCCTCAATTATGGTGGTTGTTCTGTAGACAAAGGATCAAGCTGAATGTTTTGATGATGCCAAAGGGTTGCATGTTTCTCAAAGCTTTATTCAAGACAAAGAAATCAAAGATATTCAAGATGGATGATCAAGACAGTCTCTAGAGTCTTAGGAAGAGTATATTAAATAGGAAGAGAATTCCAATTGAAGTAGCAAAAGGTTTGGCCAAGAAATTCAAGTTAAAAAGTCTTTTTCAAGAGATTTACTCTCTGGTAATCGATTACCAGAGGATGTAATCGATTACTAGTGGCCAAAACTGATTTACAACAGCTATTAAAATTTGAGTTCAAAATTTGCACTGTGTAATCGATTACACATATATTTGATTACCAGCAGTTACTGAACGTTTTAATTCAAATTTTAAAGCTTGTAATCGATTACACGCATACTGTAATCGATTACCAGAGCAAATTTTCAGAAAATATTCTCAGCAGTCACATCTTTTTATTTGGTTCTTGAATGGCTGTCAAAGGCCTATATATATGTGACTTGAGACACGAATTTGCAAAGAGCTTTTCAGAACAAAAAGGTCTTATCCTCTTAAAAAGCAAAATCATTTCATCCTCTTAAAAATTCCTTGGCCAAAACACTTGTGATTCAATAAGGAATTATTTGAGTGCTCAAATTGTTCAATCTATCTCTTTCAAGAGAGATTACTTCTTCTCTTCTTCTTTATTCTGAAAAAGAATTAAGAGACCGAGGGTCTCTTGTTGTAAAGAAATCTGAACACAAAGGAAGGGTTGTCCTTGTGTGGTTCAGATCTTGTAATAGGCTTTTACAAGATAGTGGAACTCTCATGCGGGTTTCTTGGGGACTGGACGTAGGCACAAGGGTGTGACCGAACCAGTATAAATCTGAGTTTGCAATCTCTCTTCCCTTAAACTCCGTTATTTATTATTGTTTTATATTCATATTCAAATTGCTCTATTTGAATCAATATTTAAGAAGTTCATTTTTAAGGGAATTTATGACTTGTATAAAAAGTGAAATAAAATTTTAATTGGGGAAATAGTTTGTGATATCTTAATTCAACACCCCCCCCTTCTTAAGATATCTGAGGCCACTTGTCTAACAAGTTGTATCAGAGCTTCATTCTTGTATAAAGTTTAGAAGCTTCAAGAATTATGGCCTCATCAAACTACTTGTTTCCCGAGGGAAAATTCTATAAATAGACCTCCCATCTTTAATGAAGTGGGTTACCATTATTGGAAAACCCGCATGCAAATTTTTATAGAGGCAATAGATTTAAATATTTGGGAAGCCATAGAACAAGGACCTTATGTTCCCTCTATAGTGGCCGGAAGTGCAACAATAGAAAAACCTAGAGCAGATTGGACTGAGGAAGAAAGAAGATTAGTACAATATAATTTAAAGGCCAAAAATATTATTACATCTGCCCTAGGAATAAATGAATACTTTAGGATTTCAAATTGTAAAAGTGCTAAGGATATGTGGGATACACTACAAGTAACACATGAAGGCACAACAGATGTTAAAAGATCTAGGATAAACACATTAACTCGTGAATATGAACTATTTAGGATGAATGTAAATGAAAGTATACAGGACATGCAAAAGAGGTTCACACACATAGTTAATCATCTTGTATCTCTAGGAAAAACTTTTCAAAATGAAGATCTAGTAAATAAAGTTTTAAGATGTCTTAATAGAGAATGGCAACCAAAGGTAACAACCATCACAAAATATCAAGATTTGTCTAGTATGTCTCTTGCTACGTTATTTGGAAAATTGCAGGAGCATGAAATGGAATTATTGAGATTAAATCAGCATGAAGAAACTGATAAGAAGAAGGGAATCGCTCTTAAAGCCTCATCTGCAATCCAGGAAGACAGTGATAAAGAAGATTCAATTGACTTGGATAATGATGAAGATATTAGTCTTTTTGTAAAAAGGTTCAACAAGTTCCTGAGAGTCAGAGGAAATCAAAAGCGACCCAACTTTAAATCTAAAAGAAGGACAGAAACTTCATCCTCTACTCTAAAATGCTTTGAGTGCAATCAACCTGGACATTTGAGGGTTGATTGTCCCATCTTCAAGAAAAAGATGGAGAAGTCTGAAAAGAAAAATATTAATGAAAAGAAATTGAAGAAAGCATACATTACATGGGATGAAAACGATATGGAATCCTCTGAAGATTCAGAAAATGGAGAGATAAACCTATGCCTTATGGCTAAAAGTTATGAAAGTGATGAAGAGGTAACATCTTCAAATAACCTATCTATTTCTTTTGATGAATTGCAAGATGCATTTGCTGATATGCATAAAAAGTCAATTAAACTTGCAAAGTTAAATTCATCTTCTAAGAAAACAATCTCAAATTTAGAAAATGAAATTTCAAAATTAAACAAAGAATTAGATCATCTTAGAAATGAAGTCTCAATTTCTAAACCAAATGAAAAAGTTCATATTTCTACTATTTCTGACAAGAAAATGTCAGATTCTTGTAGTTGTTGTGAAAAGTATGAAAAAGAAATTAAAGAGTTGAAAAACTCACTTGCAAAATTTTCTTATAGTAAAAATAATTTAGATGTCATATTAGGAAAACAAAGACATGCCTCCAATAAGGCTGGACTAGGATATAAATCTGAAAAACAACAAAAATTTCATAAAAATTTCTCTACTTCCACACAAAAATATATTTCTAGTTCTATCACATGTTTTTACTGTGGAAGAAAAGGGCATGGCACATCTACATGCTATTTTAGAAGAAATTGTAACAATATTAAAATGATTTGGGTCCCAAAAGGATCTGTTATTCATACTAACACACAAGGACCCAATAAAGTTTGGGTACCTAAGTTACAACCTTGATTTTGTAGGAACCCTTGAGGAAAAAGTGGTACATAGATAGCAGATGCTCAAAACATATGACGGGAGACGAATCAAAATTCACACATATCTTTCCCAAGAAAAAGCGGACATGTAACTTATGGTGACAACAACAAAGGTAGAATTCTTGGAGTTGGAAAAATAGGTACAAATTCTTCAACCTCCATTGAAAATGTTCTACTTGTTGAAGGTCTTAAACATAGTCTGCTTAGTGTAAGTCAATTATGTGACAAAGGCTATCTAGTATCATTTGATTCTCAAAAGTGTGTCATTGAACATAAACATGATAGGAATATAAAGCATATAGGGTTTAGAGCCAACAATGTTTACATGATAGACTTAAGTCAAAAACTAGATAATAATCAATGTTTTCTTAGTAAAGATGATGATCCATGGTTGTGGCATAAAGGGATTGCACATATAAACATGGAACACTTAAATAGATTAATATCAAAAGATTTAGTTGTTGGTTTTCCAAAACTAAGATTTGAAAAAGATAGGCTATGTGATGCATGTCAAAAGGGAAAACAAACTAGAGTTTCTTTCAAATCTAAAAACATAGTTTCATCTACACAACCTTTACAATTACTACATATGGATTTGTTTGGTCCTTCCAGAATCATGAGTTTTGGAGGAAGTTACTATGCTCTTGTTATAGTTGATGATTATTCTAGATACACATGGACTCTTTTTATCACTCATAAGAATGATGCATTTCAAGCATTTAGAAAACTTGCAAAAATCATTCAAAATAAGAAAAATCTCAAGATTATATCTATTAGGAGTGATCATGGGGGTGAGTTTGAAAATAAAGAATTTGAATTATTTTGTGATAAGCATGGGATTGAGCATAACTTTTCTGCACCAAGAACCCCTCAACAAAATGGTGTTGTTGAAAGGAAAAATAGATCTTTGGAAGAGATTGCTAGAACTTTATTAAATGATACTCCTCTTCCAAAATACTTTTGGGCTGAAGCCGTTAACACTGCATGCTACATTTTAAATAGGGCTTTAATAAGACCCATTTTAAAGAAAACTCCATATGAATTGTTCAATGGCAGAAAACCAAACATCTCACATCTTCATATCTTTGGTTGTAAATGTTTTGTATTGAATAATGGAAAAGATAACTTAGGAAAATTTGATGCTAAGTCAGATGAAGGTATTTTTCTTGGATATTCTCTGCATAGTAAAGCTTATAGAATATATAATAAAAGAACCATGACAATTGAAGAGTCTATACATGTTTCCTTTGATGAGTCTAATGCCATTCTTCCAAGGAAGGATTTTTTAGATGATATTTCAAATTCCTTAGAAGATACACATATTCATGGAAATGACTCTAAAGAAAAAGATGAAGGAAGCAATGAGGATTCTCAAGATAATGGAGTTAGAGCAAATAATGAACTTCCAAGAGAATGGAAAGCCTCAAGAGATCTTCCCCTCGACAACATTATTGGTGATATATCAAAAGGGGTAACAACTAGACATTCTCTTAAATATTTTTGCAACAATATGGCTTTTGTATTTATGATTGAACCTAAAAATATAAAACAAGCCATAGTAGATGATAACTAGATCATTGCCATGCAAGAAGAACTGAATCAATTTGAAAGAAACAATGTGTGGAAACTAGTAGAAAAACCTAAAAATTATCCTGTCATAGGAACAAAATGGGTTTTTAGAAATAAATTAGATGAACATGGCATAATTATTAGAAATAAGGCTAGGTTAGTAGCAAAAGGGTATAATCAAGAAGAGGGAATAGACTATGAAGAAACATATGCTCCAGTTGCAAGATTAGAAGCCATTAGAATGCTCTTAGCACATGCATCCATAATGAATTTTAAGCTCTATCAAATGGATGTTAAAAGTGCTTTTCTAAATGGCTTAATTCAAGAAGAAGTATATGTTGAACAACCCCCAGGTTTTGAAATCCCGGATAAACCAAATCATGTTTATAAATTGCAAAAGGCTCTTTATGGTTTGAAACAAGCCCCTAGGGCGTGGTATGAACGTTTAAGCAATTTTCTCTTAGAAAAAGAATTTTCTAGAGGAAAAGTGGATACCACATTGTTCATAAAGAGAAAGCATAATGATATTTTGTTGGTTCAAATATATGTTGATGATATAATTTTTGGATCTACTAATGATTCATTGTGCAAGGAGTTATCCCTTGATATGCAAAGTGAATTTGAAATGTCAATGATGGGAGAACTAAAGTACTTCCTAGGATTACAAACCAAGCAAACTCAAGCAGGTATATTCATCAATCAAGCCAAGTACTGCAAGGAATTGATCAAAAGATTTGGGATGGAAAGTGCAAAACACATGGCTACACTGATGAGCACTAGCTGTTACTTAGATAAAGATGAATCTGGTCAATCTATAGATATGAAACAGTATCGAGGTATGATCGGATCTCTTCTCTATTTATCTTCTAGTAGACCTGATATTATGTTTAGTGTATGCATGTGTGCTAGGTTTCAATCCAACCCCAAACAATCACATTTGAGTGCAGTAAAGAGAATCATGAGATATCTATTAGGAACAATCAATTTAGGATTATGGTATCCTAAGAACTCAACATGTAACTTAATAGGATATTCTGATTCTGACTTTGCCGGATCTGAAACTGATAGAAAGAGCACAAGTGGAACTTGTCAATTCATTGGATCTGCTCTTGTCTCATGGCATAGTAAGAAACAAAACAGTGTTGCTTTATCCATTGCTGAAGCAGAATATATTTCTGCCGGCAGTTGTTGTGCACAGATTTTATGGATGAAGCAACAATTATCTGACTATGGTATCCTTCTTGATCGCATACCTATAAGGTGTGATAATACTAGTGCCATAAATCTATCCAAAAACCCTGTTCAACATTCTAGAACGAAACATATAGAAATTAGGCACCATTTTCTAAGAGACCATGTTCTAAAGGGAGATTGTTTGCTAGAGTTTGTTGATACAAAGAATCAGCTTGCTGATATCTTTACAAAACCTCTCCCAAAAGATATATTCTTTTCAATAAGAAGAGAATTAGGTCTTTTAGACCTTAGTGATTTGGATAGGTAATGTTTATGATTGATTGATTGTGTTTTGATTAAGTATGACGCTTGTTTATGATTAATTTATTTTACTTTTCTTGTTGGTATAATTAACTCTTAAGATAGTATAAGTTTTTAGACTTAGAAATAAGTTTTCTTTTAGGAAAAGGCTATTGTTTTGTTCTGGTAATCGATTACATGAATACTGTAATCGATTATACTAGAACAGATGGCCTGTAATCGATTACAGTATTCATGTAATCGATTACCAGTAGGCTGCCTCCACCTATAATCGATTACCATTACTTGTAATCGATTACAATGCGTCCTGGTCTATAAATATCACGTTTTTCAGAAACCCCTGCGCAGCCTCTTCCCCCTTGCGACGTTCCTCCATTCCCAAACCTCCAAACCTTCCTATCTTACTTATTTCTTCATCAAATCGACTCCCGTAACTTGCAATCTTCTTCTTTTTCATTTTTCTTTTGATTTCACCGATTGAAATCTGCAAAAACTCTATCATATGGCAGAATCATCAAAGAAACATAAGGGTTCATCCACCTCCGCTTTGGCTTCAATAGCTCATCATCCCGGAACCAACAGCGCATCCACAGCACCAATTCCACCCTCCTTATCCTCTTCCACACTATTTTCTTCCGAAGAACAGCAAAAACGGTACTCAAATCTTTTCTCATCTCGTTCCATTATCGACCCTAAGTTCATTGATATGGAATTCTTTTCTGCTGAAACTTTTGATTGCATTCAAGCATTTCAGAACTTAGGTCTTATACCTTTCATGTCATTACAATTGCCTGTTTATCCTGAATTGGTTAAAGCTTTTTATTGTAACCTTGAAATTCAGGACAACACTTTGATTTCTAAGGTTTTTGGGATAAAAATGGTCATTGACCAATCCCTTTTCCATGACTTAACCCAATTGTCCAGTGACGGTGTACCATTTGAAGGTACACTGAATGACGATTGGAAATTTGATTTCTCTACACATGATGCCCGCCAGTTGGTTTGCACCAACCATGCGGATATGACCGGATGCCTTCTTGCCGGTTCATTGGCTTTTGAAAGCCGCATCCTTCATTATCTGATTGTGCGGTTTTGCTTCCATAATCTTCAAATCTTGCCCAGGTTTCTGAGGAAGATCTTGTTATCATGTGGGCCTTTCATACCGGGCGTCAACTTGACTGGGCACACCTTGTCAGATATCGCATGCATAAGGCATTGCGATTAAATGCTCCATTGCCATATCCACACCTTGTCACTCTCTTTTTTCGCCATTTTCAAATTCCTCTTGATTTTGAAACTTATGTTCCAATCAAGAGATCTTTTTTAATTGGTGTTGCTGTGATTGCTTCTTTTGGTTACTGCAAAGAGCATGATGGCTCTTGGGTCAAAAAGGGTGCTCAACCCGCTGATGAAGAAGGAAACCTACCAGTTGAAGATAATTCCTCTCTTCTTCAAAGGCTTTTGGACGAGTTTGATGGTCTTCAGACTTTTGTTGGTGACAAGTTTGATGCCATGGAATTGCAAGTCGACATGCGGTTCGATGCCATGGAATCAAGGATCACCAAAGTTGAAGAAGATGTCTCCTTCATCCGTACTTGCTTTGATCCACCACCACCGCCTCCATCATCATCTTAGCTTAAGTATTATGACTAAGTATTATTAGTGATTAAGTATTATTAGTACTTTTGGTTTATCGCCGTTTATTTGGCTTTTTGTTGCTCTAGTTATCGTAATCTTGCACTATTATTATATTTCTGGACTTTGCTTTGGTTGGTTATGACAATGTATGGACTTATTTTGGTTTAATGTTTGGCTCTGTTTAGCTATTGATTGTCTTGCTTAGTTCTTTTTGATGTTGCCAAAGGGGGAGAGAACTTGGGTTAGAAATCAATTAAAATCATTAAAAATCATTAAAGTTAGGCATACATGCCAAAAGATATGGGGAGTAAGGGCTGTGTGAACGTGCTATCATCTTGTATATAGCTTGTCTTGATTTCAGGATTGTCATCATCAAAAAGGGGGAGATTGTAGACAAAGGATAAAGCTTAATGTTTTGATGATGCCAAAGGGTTGCATGTTTCTCAAAGCTTTATTCAAGACAAAGAAATCAAAGATATTCAAGATGGATGATCAAGACAGTCTCTAGAGTCTTAGGAAGAGTATATTAAATAGGAAGGGAATTCCAATTGAAGTAGCAAAAGGTTTGGCCAAGAAATTCAAGTTAAAAAGTCTTTTTCAAGAGATTTACTCTCTGGTAATCGATTACCAGAGGATGTAATCGTTTACTAGTGGCCAAAACTGATTTACAACAGCTATTAAAATTTGAGTTCAAAATTTACACTGTGTAATCGATTACACATATATGGTAATCGATTACCAGCAGTTATTGAACGTTTTAATTCAAATTTTAAAGCTTGTAATCGATTACACACATACTGTAATCGATTACCAGAGCAGATTTTCAGAAAATATTCTCAACAGTCACATCTTTTTATTTGGTTCTTGAATGGCTGTCAAAGGCCTATATATATGTGACTTGAGACACGAATTTGCAAAGAGTTTTTTAGAACAAAAAGGTCTTATCCTCTTTAAAAGCAAAATCGTTTCATCCTCTTAAAAATTCCTTGGCCAAAACACTTATGATTCAATAAGGAATTATTTGAGTGCTCAAATGGTTCAATCTATCTCTTTCAAGAGAGATTACTTCTTCTCTTCTTCTTTATTCTGAAAAAGAATTAAGAGACCGAGGGTCTCTTGTTGTAAAGAAATCTGAACACAAAGGAAGGGTTGTCCTTGTGTGGTTCAGATCTTGTAATAGGCTTTTACAAGATAGTGGAACTCTCAAGCGGGTTGCTTGGGGACTGGACGTAGGCACAAGGGTGTGACTGAACCAGTATAAATCTGAGTTTGCAATCTCTCTTCCCTTAAACTCCTTTATTTATTATTGTTTTATATTCATATTCAAATTTCTCTATTTGAATCAATATTTACGAAGTTCATTTTTAAGGGAATTTATAACTTGAATAGAAAGTGAAATAAAATTTTAATTGGGGAAATAGTTTGTGATATCTTAATTCAACCCCCCCTTCTAAAGATATCTGAGGCCACTTGTCTAACATGTTCTCTCTTTGGTGATTCACTCAATTTGGAGTGTTTCTTAGTCCAATAGCTCTTAAGGTGGTTGGCCCCTTTCTTCTTGACTCAAATTCTTCAAGGGATGGCACCAATCCTGCTTACAATTCCCTATAAGGCAACCCACAAACAAGGAAACAAAGAGACAAGCAATAACCAAAGACCAAAAAAAAATGAAATGAAAGCTAAACCAATGGAGTTTTAACAAGACAATTTTTCAAGGATTATTCAACAATGAAAAGGACATAGAAGCAAGCTAGGACTCAAAGAGAAACTTAGAATGGCTCTAGCGTAGAGTAAAAAAAACTAAAAAAAAAAAGACTCAACAAACCTCTAGCTTTGGCACTTGTCTTCACACTAATTTTCAATTGAAATTTCCAATTATAGAATATATTTTGAGCCAAAACAACAAGCACACTTCCCTTTAACCTTTTTTTTTTGGATACTGATTTTCCTGCCAACTTGTGTGATTTTTCGTATTTTTTCCTTTTATCCAAATCACTTGTTTATTTTTTTCTAACTTTTTTCCAGATGTCTAGAAAATTCGGTAAAAATCTCAGCTCAAAATTCGAAGTAACCAATTCTCAGAAATTTTTACAAGTTTGTATGTCCAAGCTGCCAGCACCAGAGTTTTTTTCTTTTTTTGGAGCATGGTATATAGATTGCCTTGGGCTTACTTTCAACCTTCCTATGTATGTTGAACTCACTAGGATTGTTTACCACAGTTTTAGGAGTTCAATATTCACTTAGGATCAACATTTCAGCCAGCAATCCAATCACCAAAACGCAAATTCACAATAGACACAATCATAAGGAAACCTAAAAGTTGAAGAAAAGGTTCACAATCAAAGACTCTCTAAGAATTTTGCATGAACATGTTAAGGACTAATTAACATGAAAGATTTGACTCAAATCAAATTATAGGCTAAAAGAATTTCATACACTCATGAACAAATGAGTTAGACAAAGAAACAAGAAAATAAAATTCAGCACAACATAAGAAATCTTATGTGACAAGTTTCATGACTAGACATGACTTCTATGACAAAACTACAATAGGTGAACAAGTCACTCTATATTTTTGACGTTTTTTTCTACTTTAATATTTTTGTAAGAATTTTATGGTTTAGGTTTCAGCCACAAAAAATAACAAGACAAAACTCAAAGGAACCTAAACTCAACACAATTCATGGTTCAAGAACAAGAACAAGAAATTTGAACCATACAAAATCAAATCTAGTTTCTATAGCAAGTTTAATCGGTGGAAACTCTAAAGAATCATGTTAAAAACATTTAGAACAAGACATGTGAAGAGATACATGGAGAAAAATGAAGAAACAACAATGGAAGAGAAGGTAAAGAAAAAAAATTAATGGAGGTTTAAGCTCTTGTGCTCTGATTACCACTTGATGGAAGCTTGCTTGTGGGGCTTCTATGGAGGCTAGATCTTTGAGCTTCAATGAGGTCCTTTAATGGTGATTTTCCGCCATAGAGATGCAGCGGAAGACAAAGTAGAAGAGGTGAGAGGAGGCGCCATCCACTAGGGAATAAGCCATGGAAGAAGGAGCTTCACCACCAAGATGAGCCTTGGATAAGAAGCTTGGAGAGGATGCTTCAATGGAGGAAAAGAAAGAGGGAGAGAAAGAGAGAGGGGGGAGCACGAAATTGAAGGAAGAAAAAGGGAGAGAAGTTGAACTTTGAGTTGTGTCTCACAAGACTCTCATTCATCAAAGTTACAACAAGTGTTACACATGTTTCTATTTATAGACTAGGTAGCTTCCTTGAGAAGCTTTTCTTGAGAAAACTTCCTTGAGAAGCTTCTTTGAGAAAACTTCCTTGAGATGCTAGAGCTTAGCTACACACACCCCTCTAATAACTATTCTCACCTCCTTGAGAAGCTTCCTTGAAAAGATTCCTAAAGAAGCTAGAGCTTAGCTACACACACCTCTCTAATAGCTAAGCTCACCTCCTTGAGATGAGAAGCTAGAACTTAGCTACATGCCCCCTATAACAGCTAAGCTCACCCCCATGACAAAATACATGAAAATACAAAAAAAAGTCCCTACTACAAAGACTACTCAAAATGCCTCGAAATACAAGGCTAAAACCCTATACTACTAGAATGGCCAAAATACAAGGCCTAAACGAAGGAAAAAAACTTATTCTAATATTTACAAAGATAAGCGAGCTCATACTTAGCCCATGGGCTCAAAATCTACCCTAAGGCTCATGAGAACCCTAGGGCCTTCCCTTGGATCTTTGGCCCAATCTACTTGGAGTCTTCTATCCAATGCCCTTGCGGGGTAGGATTGCATCACTTATTCAGTTCAACCACTTAATCCAACCCTAAATTAAATCACTAAGCGAAATTCAACATAAGGCATTCATTATGTGATTAAGCATCACATACACCAATTACTCATAAACGATCATTAAGCATGAACGTAAATTAAGCGCGGAGACAATTAATCAAGCACTAAGCATGCATGAATTAATAGCAAAAAATTCAGAGTAATTAGTGAAGAGGAAAAAGAACTAAACATAATTTAACAATAATAATAGAACCTCAAAGAGAACTGTGCTTGATCCTCAAGAGAAAACAACGGTGTGGACTTAGCCTTCCATTAATCAAATAGAGAACGAAACTTTATTGATAAAACTAAAAGTCTGAACTGGAATTGTAAAAAACGAAAATAAAAGAGAAAGAGAAGAGAGACTAAAACTAAAAACGAAAAATAGAAGAGAGAGAGGAGAGAGGAGAGAGAGAGAGATAAACTAGAACCTTGGTGTTGTTATATAGTTTTTCAGCCCCAAAGCTTACAAATCTGTTTTAAATCCAAGCCCATAAGTAAAATCAAATCAAATATAGATAAGATAAGATAAGATAAGATCTAGATGAAATAATATCTAGATGAGATCAAATCTAAATAATATCTAGATAAGATAGGATAAGATAAGATAAGATCTAATTTTGTAGATTAAATTAGTTTGTCCTCTTCAAGTCCAAGCCCAATTCTGGATTCAAGCCCAAGCTCAATTCTAGATTCAAGCCCAATGCTTCATTAATTCCTGAAATTTGATTAAAAACATCAAATTAACTTAATGGGCCCAAATAATAAAACTGCCTAATTAATTTGACAATTAAGACTAATCTGTACTTAAAATGGTGCAAAAAGGGTTAAGAAATAGGAGAAAATAATGGCACATCAAAACCCCCCATACTTAGTGTCATACCCTAATTTCGTCCGGGGACCTTTGCTCGATGACGTGCGACCATTCTTTGGTCCTCGTGAGGTGCTTGGCACCCATCATTAGGCAATTTGTGAAATTTCAGGACATGCCGAAAAACCAAAAAATATTGATGCACAATCCGTAAGTTTCCGTGACACACCGGAAATCAAATGGAAGCATCGTTGCATAATTAAGTGAGGTTCCATAACATTCCGTAAGTCAAAAAGGGGATGATTATGTAATCCGCAAGGTTCCGTAACATTACGGAAAGAAAACAAGTATCGTTACGAAATTCGTAAGTTTCCGTAACTTTACGAAAAAAGAATCACCAAAAAATAGCAGAGGGGGGTGTACTTAGTAAAAATGGGGGTGCAAATAGCACCCAGGCCCATTTGGGCCCTCCAGAAGATTCCTCCAGAAGGCGGTTGCTTCTGGAGGAAGCAACCCTGCTCGCCTGGGCGAGCTGGGCGGCAACCACCTCCCCTATTTTGCTATAAATAGGGGAGGAAATGAAGAAGGAAGGGGTCCAGCCCCTGAGGCACTTCTCTCTCTTTCGAATTTGCTTGGAAAAATTGTTTCCGTGAAGAAAATCTAAGCCGAGGCGCTTCCGAAACGTTTCCGTAACGTTTTCCGTGAGGAATTTCGCAAAGATTTCAACCGTTCTTCGACGTTCTTCATTCGTTCTTCATCGTTCTTCGATCTTCAACGGGTAAGTACCTTGAACCAAGCTTTTCGATTCATTCTATGTACCCGTGGTGGTCCACATTGTGTTTCGTGCATTTTTATTCTCATTTTGCTTACTTTTTATACCCCCTGTTGACGTGCTTAAGCCATTTTACTTAAGTCATTTCTCGCTTAACTTAAAAATAAAATAAATTTCCACCGAATGTTTGAATTGTATTATCCGTTAACTTCGGTTAAAATAAATTCCGACCGTTCGGTCGTGCCGTAACCACGTTGGAAATCAAAAAGAGGTAAAAAAATAATATAATAATCAAAAAAACATCTTTTTAGTAAAATAAAGCGGAAAATCAATCGGACGTTTTCTCTTTGGGATTTCTCATTCTTAATCGAATTGATTAATAACTAAAGTGAAACTAAGGCTAAAATCAACTCGCCTAGTCAAGCTCGTCCACAAAAATAGGCTTTTGAAGTTTGTCATTTCATTTCCTCACTAAGTAAAAATGGATCATTTTTAAGGTCCAACGCCTTAAAATGATCACCACTTAAGTAAAAAAGAATCACTTGATAAGAAAGAACTACGTAGGTCTGATTTTCTCATCCCAAATTGAGGAATACGTAGGAGCAAAGGGAAACACCCTTGTCGACCACAAACAAGAAAAATATAAAAAGGGTATAAAGGATATAAGGACATAAAAAGGAAACATAAAAAATCAAAGTCATGTTTGCACATTCGATTAAAGGCTGCCGTCCCTTGGGGCGGACGTGTGGGGTGCTAATACCTTCCCCGTGCGTAAATACAACTCCCGAACCTTTCACTTAAAAGTTCGTAGATCGCGTCTTTTCCGGTTTTTCCGACGTTTTCCTCAAATAAACGTTGGTGGCGACTCCGCGCGTATTCCTTTCGTGGAACACGCATCCCGCGAGCCACGCGTCGCCCTCCCGCCGAAGGGTAGGTTGCGACAGTTGGCGACTCCGCTGGGGACTGTTTTTGGAGAGTTAGGCCATTTAATCTTATGCAATGTTTTACCGTGACTTATCCCTTTGTTGGTTTTCCTTCATTATGTTCTTATGTATATAAACTCTTTGTTGCTCTTAGTGCGTTTTAAAATGTATGCATGGGGTAAATATTTATTCATTTGATGCACACAAACACCAACACTATTTGCACACACTGTGAGTGAAAAAGGGCCCTATACCCGGGTTCATGGGAGCATAAGGAGTGGAGGTGAATCTGTGATCATGCTAGGTCTCCGACTTGCTTGATTACAGTGAACCCTCATCTAGAGCTTTTCTCTTTGAAAACCTATTGTTGCTAGTAGTCCCTACTGCTACAATATGTTCTTCAAAGGGGATGATACCTCTAGAAACCATCAAGAGAGATATAACTACCTTGGGGATTATTGCTAAAAGCCTAGTTAGTTCTCTCCCTTATAGGTCCCTTAAATAGGGGCACGAAGCAAACACGCTGCGTGCCATTTTTCACACTGCCATGCATGAGTATCATATACCCTTTTGCTTATGTTCGGTAAATATTGTCATACTGTGCACATTCCCGCATTGTGTCTTTTGCATAGGCATTGCATATGGGTTCTGTCTTGATCCCTACTGTAAACAAACCAACGGAGGGTCCGTGTCGCCTTCTTAAAAACGTGCGTTGGGGCATTTCGTTGCCCCTAGACGCCGTATCTAAGAAGGGGACAAATTCCCCGGACCCCCGCATTCCTAGATTGCATTTGTGTCATATGCATTCCGTCATGCATTCATCCATCCCACCCATGAGATATCGGAGTTTTGATTTGCACCAGCTTTTGTCTCACTTTAGTAAGCATGGGAACAAATCAAACCGGCAAGAGGTTCTACCAAGTCAAGGTCAAAAGCCTAGATACCACCAGCATCAAGGAATTAGGGCGGTTGATGGAACCCCTCCAAATGCAAGCCTTCCGCAAGACTTACGGAAAGATCTTAGAGTTGACCATAGCAGAGGTGTCCATAGAAGCCATTGCATCACTTACCCAATACTACGACCAGCCTTTGAGATGCTTCACATTCGGGGACTTCCAATTAGTACCAACCATTGAAGAATTTGAGGAAATTCTAGGATGTCCTCTCGGGGGAAGAAAACCATATCTTTCCTCCGGATGTCTCCCCTCTTTGAGCAGAATTGCAACTGTGGTCAAGGATTCAGCAAGAGGTTTGGACCGCATAAAACAGACTCGGAATGGCATAGCGGGCCTACCACAGAAGTACCTAGAAGACAAGGCGAGGGGTATGGCCAATCAAGGAGACTGGGTCCCGTTTATGGATGTGTTAGCTTTGCTAATTTTTGGGGTCGTCCTCTTTCCAAACGTGGATGGTTTGGTAGACCTAGCAGCAATCGACGCTTTCCTTGCCTACCACCATAGCAAGGAGAGTCCGGTGGTAGCTGTCTTGGCAGATCTATTTGACACATTTGACCGAAGGTGCGAAAAGAGTAGCGCACGGATCATCTGTTGCTTACCCGCCCTCTGTGTTTGGTTGGTTTCACACTTGTTCCAACAAGACACAAAACATCCATGTCCGCTCCTGAGCCATCGCTCGTGTACTGAAAAGAGGAGAATGGATTGGGACCAGCTCTTGGCCGGGATAGGAGGTAGAACAATCAGTTGGTTCCCCCGATGGAAGGAAGGAAAAGAAGGAGTCCTTTTCTCATGTGGAAGATACCCAAATATTCCGCTGGTAGGAACGAGGGGTTGTATTAATTACAATCCCACGCTCGCTATAAGACAACTAGGGTACCCCATGAGGGGAGCACCGACGGAAGAAAGCATGTCTCCTTTCCTTGTGAGGGATCTCGGCGCACAAAATTCCAAGACTATACAAAGAATCCATAAGGCATGGGAAACCCCGTTAAGGAAAGATCAAGAGCTTAGGGGCATTCGTAATGGCATCATTGGTGGGTACCACGAATGGATGAAAGTTCGCATACGAGGTTTAGATTGGCTCGCCAAGTTAAAAGTCGTCAGCGAAGAGAATGTTGAAGCACCGGAAGAGGACGAAGAAGTCCAAGCTCTCAAAAGCGAGTTAGGAAAGGCAAAACTCGCCAAGGAGAAGTTCAAGTTGGCTGCTACACACGTTCGGAAGGAGTGTGCCGGGTTACGGGAAGAGAATGCAATTACCGCGAGAGCCCTTGAACAAGAGACCAAGAGGGCTCGTAAGGAAGAGTATGGCCGGAACAAATTTCGCGGAGCTCTATGGGGTAGCAATAATGAACTCAAGTTGCGAAGGGAAGAAAGGGACCAGTCGCGAGCGCATAGCATGGTTCTGAAAGAGGAGTTGATTACTTGTTCAAGGTCCAAAAGAAGCTTGTCTCAGCGTTTATGCGAGACAGAGACCAACATGTTAGCTATCATCGCCAAGTACCAAGAAGAGTTAGGTCTAGCCACGGCCCACGAGCATAGAATCGCGGATGAGTATGCTCAAGTATATGCGGAAAAAGAGGCTAGAGGAAGGGTAATCGACTCTTTACACCAAGAGGCAACCATGTGGATGGATCGGTTTGCTCTTACCTTGAACGGGAGTCAAGAACTTCCCCGATTGTTAGCCAAGGCCAAGGCGATGGCAGACACCTACTCCGCCCCCGAAGAGATTCATGGGCTTCTCGGCTATTGTCAGCATATGATAGACTTAATGGCCCACATAATTAGAAATCGTTAGGAAACTTGTATGGTCTCTCAGACCTTGACTAGATATGACTTCCATTTTGAAATAAAATGAGTTGGTCCCATGTTTCTACTCCAAAAAGCTTGTGCAAATCAAATCACTCCTACATCTCATCTCTAGCATGCATTTTCTTTCTTTACCCACTCCTCACGTTTGGTTTTTTAGGGAAAAACACCATAACTAAACGCGCCGCAAGGGATCCCTATCGCACCAGATCCAAATCTAGAACGATGGGTGATCAAGAGGAGACGCAGGAACAGATGAAAGCCGACATGTCGACTCTGAAAGAACAAATGGCCTCCATGATGGAGGCCATGTTAGGTATGAAGCAGCTCATGGAGAAGAACGCGGCCACTGCCGCCGCTATCAGTTCGGCTGCCGAAGCAGACCCGACTCTCTTGGCAACTACGCACCATCCTCCCTCAAACATAGTAGGACGGGGAAGGGACACACTGGGGCACGATGGCAGCCCTCACCTGGGATACAACCGAGCGGCTTACCCTTATGGATTGCCGCCCAACTATTCACCACCCATCTTGCAAGAAGATGCGGGCCACATTGCTTCTCCCGTCCATGAAAAAGAGCCTCCTCAGCAGCCCGATGAAGTCCATAAAGACCCTCAAGATTATGCTCGGAGGGATGTCGAGTTTTATCCCCCGATCCCCGAAGGGCCGGCACCAGGCACGTTGCCTCAACCCAACATCGCAGCATCGCCAATAGTTTTGTCCATGGAAGGGCCGCCCCCGGCAACTGAAGAAAGGAGGAAGCTCGATCTCCTTGAGGAAAGATTGAGGGCTGTGGAAGGATTTGGGGACTATCCGTTTGCAGACATGACGGATCTTTGCTTAGTGCCCGATGTTGTTATTCCCCCGAAGTTCAAAGTGCCGGACTTCGACAAGTATAAAGGGACGACTTGTCCCAAAAACCATCTCAAAATGTACTGCCGTAAGATGGGCGCTCATTCTAAAGATGAAAAGCTGTTGATACACTTCTTTCAGGATAGCTTGGCCGGAGCTGCGGTAGTGTGGTACACTAATTTGGAAGCTTCCCGTATCCGTACTTGGAAGGATCTGATTACCGCCTTCCTAAGACAGTATCAGTACAATTCTGATATGGCTCCTGACCGTACTCAACTGCAGAATATGTTTAAGAAAGAGGGTGAAACCTTTAAAGAATGTGCGCAGCGATGGAGGGATTTGGCGGCACAAGTAGCTCCTCCCATGGTTGAGAGAGAGATGATCACCATGATGGTAGACACTCTGCCAGTGTTCTACTATGAGAAGCTAGTGGGTTACATGCCGTCCAGCTTCGCGGATCTGGTGTTTGCCGGGGAAAGAATCGAGGTTGGATTAAAAAGAGGAAAGTTTGATTACGTTTCCTCCACAAACGTGAACGCCAAAAGAATCGGGGCAACAGGGGCAAAAAGGAAGGAAGGAGATGCCCATGCCGTCTCTTCAACACCCGCGTGGGTCAAACCCCAGCAAACACCTCATGGTACCCATCAGTACGCGCAACATCACCCAAGCTTCTCGGCTCATCCTGGGAACGCCTCTAGTTCAACACCCGTGCAGCCTAAGGCACCCGCCCAGAGGGAAGCTCCCCAAGTTCCAACTCCGAACACGACTCGACCGGCCGGTAATTCCAACACGACAAGGAACTTCCCTCCGAGGCCATTGCCGGAATTCACCCCGCTCCCAATGACGTACGAAGATCTTCTACCGTCCCTCATCGCCAATCATTTGGCCGTGGTAACTCCCGGAAGGGTCCTCGAACCCCCTTTCCCGAAGTGGTATGACCCTAATGCAACTTGCAAGTACCATGGGGGTGTCCCAGGGCATTCCGTCGAAAAATGCTTGGCCCTTAAATACAAGGTCCAACATTTAATGGATGCCGGATGGCTGACTTTCCAAGAGGATCGGCCCAATGTGAGGACCAACTCGCTCGCCAATCATGGAGGGGGAGCAGTTAATGCAGTTGAATCCGATAGGCCGCACAGGTCTAAACCTTTAAGGGATGTGGCAACCCCTAGGAGGTTTATCTTTGAGGCCCTACAAAAGGGAGGTGTAATTCCCCATAGTGGGTGTAAGGAGGATTCCTGTTTGCTACATTCCGGCGAGATGCATGACATGGAGACGTGTTTGGAAGTAGAGGAATTGTTACAACGGATGATAGACCAAGGTCGACTAGAAGTCGGCATTAAAGGAAAAGAAGAGCAGCATATATGCATGCAATCTACGGAGGGGAGCGGTGTTGCGAAGCCCAAACCCTTGGTGATATACTTCACTAAAAATGCAGCCTCGCAAAAGCCCGAGCACCCCTTAATGACCAAACCTGTTCCTTTCCCGTATCAAAATAGTCACGCGGTCCCGTGGAGATATACACCTCCGGGGAAGAAGGAAGAAGAAGTCATGGACGTCAGCTCGCTGTCAGCTAAAGTAACAAATATCACGGGGCTGAGTGGTGTGACCCGTAGTGGTCGTGTGTTCGCACCTCCGGACCTACCAGTCCAACCCGCCGACGTCAAAGGAAAAGGAAAAGTGGTGGAGGAACAAGATGGCAAAGCACCCCACGCTTCGAATAAAGATATTCCAGCAAAGGGGCCCCCAGAGAAAAAGGATGGTAGAAAGGAGGTGTCGCTAGAGGAAGCCAGCGAGTTCCTTCGCATAATTCAGCAAAGCGAATTCAAGGTTATCGAACAGCTCAACAAAACCCCGGCTAGGGTCTCGCTGTTGGAGTTACTTATGAGCTCCGAGCCTCATCGGGCTCTGCTAGTAAAGGTGCTGAACGAGGCTAACGTGGCCCAAGATATCTCGGTAGAAGGTTTCGGAGGGCTGGTCAACAATATCACTGCCAACAACTATCTTGCCTTCGCCGAAGAAGAAATCCCCGCCGAGGGGAGAGGGCATAATAAGGCTTTACACGTATCAGTCAAGTGTATGGACCATATCGTAGCCAAGGTGCTCATCGATAATGGTTCCAGTTTAAACGTGATGCCTAAGAGCACTTTGGAGAAGTTACCATTCAATGCTTCCCACTTAAAACCAAGTTCAATGGTGGTTCGGGCCTTCGACGGCACTCGCCGAGAGGTTAGGGGAGAGATCGATCTCCCAGTACAAATAGGCCCTCACACCTGTCAAGTCACCTTCCAAATAATGGATATTAACCCCCCTACAGCTGCCTGTTGGGGCGCCCGTGGATCCACTCAGTGGGAGTCGTGCCGTCTACGCTCCACCAAAAGCTGAAATTCGTAGTGGAGGGGCACTTGGTCATCGTGTCAGGCGAGGAAGATATCTTGGTAAGCTGCCCATCCTCCATGCCTTATGTGGAAGCCGCAGAAGAATCGTTAGAAACCGCTTTCCAGTCTTTTGAGGTGGTCAGCATTTCCTCCGTGGACTCCCTCTTTGGGCAACCTTGTCTGTCCGATGCGGCGGTAATGATGGCCCGAGTTATGTTGGGGAACGGTTATGAACCCGGGATGGGTTTAGGAAGAGACAATGGCGGCATAACTAGTCTGATAAAAACCCAAGGGAATCGTGGGAAGTATGGTTTAGGCTATAAGCCCACTCAGGCGGACATGAAAAGAAGCATCGCGGGAAGGAAGAACAGTGGTCAGAGCTCGCGTTGGAAGCAAGAAAGTGAAGGAAGCCCGCCCTGCCACATAAGTAGAAGCTTTATAAGTGCGGGTCTGGGAGACGAAGGTCAAGTGTTCGCGATATGTGAAGATGATGTTCCAAGTACTTTGGATTTGGTCCGACCATGCCCTCCTGATTTCCAGCTGGGAAATTGGCGAGTGGAGGAACGCCCCGGCATTTACGCAACAAGCATAATGTAAACCTTTACGGTTTTAAAAGCTCTATAGTTGGGCCTAGGCTTTAGAGTTTTCATTTTGTTAAGGCTTTGTGTCTTTTGTTTTTGAATTTATAATACAAGGATCTTTCTTCATCTGTTCCTGGTCTCTACCCATTCTCATTCATTTGCATGTTTACTTCTTTTTCTGAAACGGCAGATTCGATGACGAGTCCCCCGAAGGTACTAATACCTGGGACCCGTCTATCAACTTCGAGCAAGAAATGAATCAAACGGAAGATGAAGGAGATGAGGATGTGGGACTTCCTTCGGAACTAGAAAGAATGGTCGCCCACGAGGACCAAGAAATGGGGCCTCATCAAGAAGAAACAGAGCTAGTAGACTTAGGAATTGGCAGTGGAAAGAGGGAAGTAAAGATAGGTACAGGCATTACCGCACCTATCCGTGAAGAATTAATAATCCTGCTAAAAGACTACCAAGACATCTTTGCTTGGTCATACCAAGATATGCCCGGTTTGAGTTCTGACATTGTGCAGCACCGATTACCTCTAAATCCCGGGTGTTCCCCGGTAAAACAGAAACTAAGGAGGATGAAGCCCGAAACATCCTTGAAGATAAAAGAAGAAGTGAAGAAGCAATTTGATGCTGGATTTCTGGCCGTCGCTCGGTATCCAGAATGGGTTGCCAACATCGTACCAGTTCCTAAAAAAGGTGGGAAAGTACGAATGTGTGTAGATTACCGGGACCTGAATCGGGCCAGTCCCAAGGACAATTTTCCGTTACCACACATCGATATCCTCGTAGATAACACGACCAATTTCGCCTTATTTTCCTTCATGGACGGTTTCTCTGGTTACAATCAGATAAAGATGGCGCCCGAGGATATGGAAAAGACTACTTTCGTCACCCTGTGGGGAACGTTCTGTTACAAGGTGATGTCCTTTGGACTCAAGAATGCCGGGGCAACTTATCAACGGGCCATGGTAGCTTTGTTCCATGATATGATGCATCAAGAGATCGAGGTCTACGTGGACGACATAATTGCTAAATCTAAATCTGAGGAAGAACACCTTGTCAACCTGCGGAAGTTGTTCGAAAGGCTTAAGAAATATCAATTAAGGTTGAACCCCGCTAAGTGTACCTTTGGGGTCAAATCAGGGAAATTGCTTGGTTTCGTGGTAAGCCAGAAAGGGATAGAGGTAGACCCCGAAAAAGTGAAGGCTATCCTTGAGATGCCGGAACCCCGTACAGAGAGGCAAGTCCGAGGTTTCCTGGGGCGTTTGAATTATATTGCCAGATTCATATCGCAGCTCACCGCCATTTGTGAGCCGTTGTTTAAACTCTTGCGCAAAAACCAAACTGATCGGTGGAATGAGGATTGCCAGGAGGCTTTTGGAAGGATCAAAAAGTGCCTAATGAATCCTCCCGTGCTTATGCCACCAGTACCGGGAAGGCCTCTCATTTTGTACATGACAATCTTGGACGAATCAATGGGGTGTATGCTGGGGCAACATGACGAATCCGGGAAGAAAGAGCGCGCTGTTTACTACCTAAGTAAGAAGTTCACGACCTGTGAGATGAATTACTCCTTGCTCGAAAGAACGTGTTGTGCTTTGGTATGGGCATCCCATCGCTTAAGGCAGTACATGCTGAGCCATACTACCTGGTTGATATCCAAAATGGACCCGGTCAAGTACATCTTTGAAAAGCCAGCTCTCACAGGACGAATCGCCCGGTGGCAAGTCTTGCTATCTGAGTTTGATATAGTCTACGTCACCCAAAAGGCGATAAAAGGAAGCGCTTTGGCAGATTATTTGGCTCAACAGCCTCTTAACGACTACCAGCCCATGCATCCGGAATTCCCGGATGAGGACATCATGGCCTTGTTCGAGGAAAAGTTGGACGAGGATCGGGACAAATGGACTGTATGGTTTGACGGAGCGTCAAACATTCTAGGTCATGGCGTTGGGGCAGTATTGATCTCTCCGGACAATCAATGTGTACCTTTCACAGCCAGGCTAGGATTCGACTGCACCAACAACATGGCCGAATATGAAGCATGTGCCCTAGCCGTCCAGGCAGCAATTGACTCCGATGTCAAGCTACTCAAGGTGTACGGCGACTCAGCGTTGGTAATCCATCAGCTGAGAGGAGAATGGGAAACTAGAGATCCCAAGCTGATACCCTACAAAGCCTACATCAAGGAATTGGCTAAAACTTTCGATGAGATCTCCTTCCATCATGTTCCCCGCGAGGAAAATCAAATGGCGGATGCACTTGCTACGTTGGCATCTATGTTCCAGCTAACACCGCACGGGGACCTACCCTACATTGAATTTCAGTGTCGTGGCAAACCCGCACATTGTTGCCAAGTGGAAGAGGAACGGGACGGAAAGCCTTGGTATTACGACATCAAGCGATATGTCGTAAGCAAAGAATACCCGCCAGAGATTGCCGACAACGATAAGAGGACATTGAGGAGGTTGGCAGCCAGTTTCTTCATGAGCGGAGACACACTGTATAAAAGAAATCACGACATGACACTCCTGCGATGTGTGGATGCCAAGGAGGCAAATCACATGATCGAGGAAGTCCATGGGGGCTCGTTTGGAACGCACGCCAACGGGCATGCTATGGCCAGGAAGATCTTAAGAGCAGGTTATTACTGGCTTACTATGGAAAGTGATTGTTGTGTCCATGTGAGGAAGTGCCACAAATGTCAAGCATTCGCGGATAATGTCAATGCCCCACCGCATCCTCTGAATGTCATGTCCGCCCCTTGGCCTTTCTCCATGTGGGGAATAGATGTCATCGGGGCCATTGAGCCCAAGGCCTCGAATGGTCATCGCTTCATCCTCGTAGCAATAGATTATTTCACCAAGTGGGTCGAGGCGGCTTCATATACCAATGTCACGAGGAATGTGGTGGTCAGGTTCATTAAGAAGGAGATTATCTGCCGATATGGTTTGCCAAGGAAGATTATCACGGACAACGGCACCAACCTGAATAACAAGATGATGGGGGAAATGTGCGAGGAATTTAAAATCCAGCACCACAATTCCACACCCTACCGGCCAAAGATGAATGGAGCCGTGGAAGCAGCCAATAAGAATATCAAAAAGATTATCCAAAAGATGACCGTGTCATACAAGGATTAGCACGAGATGCTCCCATTCGCGTTACACGGTTACCGGACTTCAGTGCGAACGTCAACTGGGGCAACGCCGTTCTCATTGGTATATGGGATGGAGGCGGTGTTACCATTTGAGGTAGAAGTCCCGTCATTAAGGATCTTGGCAGAATCCGGATTAAAGGAATCAGAGTGGGCTCAAACACGCTACGATCAGCTCAACCTCATTGAGGGTAAGCGCTTAACGGCCATGAGTCATGGGCGCTTATACCAGCAAAGAATGAAGAGTGCATTCGACAAGAAAGTACGCTTACGCAAGTTCCGTGAGGGAGACCTTGTGCTAAAGAAAATGTCCCATGCTGTCAAGGACCATCGAGGGAAATGGGCCCCGAACTACGAAGGGCCTTTTGTTGTGAAGAGGGCTTTTTCCGGAGGAGCCCTGGTGCTTACCAACATGGATGGCGAAGAGCTACCTTCACCCGTGAACTCTGATGTCGTCAAACAATATTATGCTTAGAAGCTGGGGCAATTAAGGATGTCGCTGCATGTTCTTTATCTTTATGCGTTTTCTAGATTTCCCCCCAGGGATTTCCGGTCCGTTGTATCTCTTGTTACGATCTTTCAAAGAAATGAGCATGGATTTGAGGCTTTTAGTCCTCACGTTAGTTTCACACCTTGCGATCGCCTGAGCCCTTCCGCTCAGTTCATGGGATCCCCCAAGCGCTTAATTAAAATTGAACCTGAACCAACTTTCCCTAAATTTTCTGCGTTTGAAAACATTCATGCATACGCATACGCATACGCATGTATATTGTTGTGGTAAAACAGGGGCAGGATCACCTTGGGCTACCTTTTGGAGTGAAGACAAAACATGAACGGCAGAAACCAGTCAAGGTAGGGTAATGATGCGGCCAAGATTGGCCATACCTGGTTGTTTATTACTCGCAGGTACTTAAGGATGAACGCAAGCGGGGATGGGGTCACGACCGACCGATCGTTACCCTTCTCTGTGCGAAACAAGCAGGGAATGTCGCTGCAAGGCAGCCCCGTATCCTTTGTATTTTGCAGCTTTCTTTTACTATTTGTTTGTTTTAAAAAAAGGAAAAGAGTAATAATAAAGTAAGTAATCAACGCCTAATTCTAACCTAAGTAAGTCCAAGTTAGGCGAAATGCTAATTCATGAGAAGGGAGGGGACATGGTTAATGTTCCTCCCAAAAAAAAAAAAAAAAAAAAAAAAAAAAAAAAAAGTGCAGGTTAGCTCGCCTGGGCGAGCTGGGCTCGCCTGGGCGAGCCACCCCTGCACCAAATTATAAAAATGACGAAAGGGGGGGCGTTTTTACATTCAAAAACCTCTTTTCCCCGCTTTCAAAAGCCATACCCACGGGATTGACGAATTTGCAGCCCTAGGGTCATCCTTTTTCGCATTTTTGATTCCGTTTTGCGCTTTTGTTCATCACCAACAAGTAAGTATTCCATCCCTAAGCTTTCTAGCTTTTCATTGATGTATTTTGATCTCCTTTTGGTGCTCTAAATTGTGGGGTGTGCTCAAATATGTGGGGCAATTTTGATTTGTTTTCTTGCTTGATTAGGTTAAATTAGGGGTTGGTATGAGATGGCCCTGGGCCTATAATGCATTTTGAAACAATAGGACATGCCACATTGTCCCCGTTCTCTTGCTATTGATGCCTAAACGCGCGCCCACCAAGTGTTCGGTGAAATGCCTCAATGGCATTAGCGTGTGACTTTTGTAAGGAGACAACCCATGGGGTATTTTGGTTTGTGCATATTTTCTATTTTTTTGGAATATGTATTCATTCCCGAAAAAGGCTAGAGTAATTGCCCCACATATATCCTAGTCCTAGAAACTGAAATTTTCTGCAAAAAGAGCACAAAAGGAGGTGCATATTGGGTAAAGTTACCCTTTTGGCCAGCAATCAGCTATGGGCCACGCTACAATATTTTCCCTATGCCTAGATGGTTAGGAATTTTGCTCATCATAAATGTGTAGGGTTAGAATAGGTAGCGAAATACCTTTGGCAATTTACACTTTGGGTATGATGGCAAAATACTTGGATGTATGTACATATAATTTTTGGTAGTCAAAATGTCTCACAAAAAAATATATACATAAATATGTTGCATGTTATGTAAAGAAAATACATTACCAAAAAATGTATACCTTTTAATTTGAATACAATTTTAGTCAGCAAAGGAAAATATGCTTGAATTTGCATGCGGCTTTAGGTAGCAAAAACTTGAAAAAAAAGGCATGAAATGTGGCACCTTATTGTGTAGATAGTCAAGATTCATCATGAAGTTTGTGTATGTATAGGTATTAGAAATACCAAGATGTGCACATGTGCAATTTTTGGTACCCCAAAATGCTTGGAGTATGCATGTATGTGAATTTAGCCAAGGAGATGTGTGGGATGTAAGTAACAAATACACCTTGGAAGTACGTGTAAATAATCTAGGTAACGAAGCTTCCTTGATTGTATATGGGTGCATTTTTTCGGATAATAGAATGTCTTGTGCAAGAGAACGATTGTAAGGAAATATGCGCATAAGCTTGCTCTAAATTTACATTGATGTTTGTATTTATGGGAGGAGGTTATATGCCATTTTTGTCTTAAGAGTAATGTCCCACTGGTAAAACTAACTTTCCGAATGTTTGCCTTCGCAGGAATGGCCCCGAGGAAGCTTGCCTCAAAGAGGTCCAGGAAGGACAAGGCTGCCGAAGGAACTAGTTCCGCTCCGGAGTACGACAGTCACCGCTTTAGGAGCGCTGTACACCAGCAGCGCTTCGAAGCCATCAAGGGATGGTCGTTTCTCCGGGAGCGACGCGTCCAGCTCAGGGACGACGAGTATACTGATTTTCAGGAGGAAATAGGGCGCCGGCGGTGGGCACCACTGGTTACTCCTATGGCCAAGTTTGATCCAGAAATAGTCCTTGAATTTTATGCCAATGCTTGGCCAACAGAGGAGGGCGTGCGTGACATGAGATCCTGGGTTAGGGGTCAGTGGATCCCGTTCGATGCCGACGCTATCAGCCAGCTCCTGGGATATCCGATGGTGTTGGAAGAGGGCCAGGAATGCGAGTATGGCCAGAGGAGGAACCGGTCTGATGGGTTCGATGAGGAGGCCATCGCCCAGCTGCTATGTATACCGGGGCAGGATTTTGCCCGGACTGCTGCAGGGAGGCGAGTGCAAATCATGCGCACCAGTATGACCACCCTGACCCAGATATGGATGACGTTGCTCCTCAGCAACATCCTGCCCACCGATCATAATTCCGACCTCCCCATGCCTAAGTGCCAGCTGGTGTACGCCATCCTGACACGGATGAGCATCCATGTGGCTCAGTTGATCGCTGATGCCATCTATATTTTTGCAGGTATGGCGCCCACTAGGCACCCTTTGGACCCAGATAAGTCCAACAGGGCCCTGGGATTCCCCGCACTGATCACAGGACTCTGCCAGTCGTTCGGGGTCCCCGTTGCACCTACCAAGGTGATTCGGCCGCCCATCACCCGGGCTTTTATTGAGAAGTACTGTACCCAGAGACAGGGTCAGGGTGATGCTCCACAGGCCGCAGGCGCGCCCCCACCACCTCATCAGGCTGGCCAGGCTGGGGCATTTGACATGGAGCAGTATTTACGGCATTTGGTTCGCCAGCAGGCAGCCAACCACCGAGCACATGTACGGACCCATGACTGTCTGTACCAGATGAGCCTTAGCATGCAGAGCCAGGGCTTCGCTTCTTTTTCATGCCCTACTCTAGACCAGTTCAGGGCAGAGGTAGCATGGCCCGGAGATTGGCCCGAGGCCCAAGCAGGAGAGGCACCCCCAGAAGCTCCCGGCGATGGAGAAGAAGCCCACGAGGATGAGGAGATGGCCGATTTGCTTGACTTCTTGGGAGGGAGTGGAGATACGTGACTGGGAGATCCCCAGATTCATGTTTTCTTTCATATTTCATATTTCTTTTGTCATTTTTATTCTATGTTATTGTTTTGACTTGAGAGACTAACGTTTGTTTTTGTTGTTTCGATTGTCATTTGTACAGCGCATACATTTTTGTTTAGATTGGTGCGTTAGTATTTATATATCATTACTATCGATGATGTTTGAAATTCTGGAACCGTGTAGAGTTCTTCGTTTAGGAACATCGTCCAAAAGTATATATGTGAAAAAAAAAAAAAATCATGATAAAAATGAAATAGAAAAAGAAAGAAAATGAGATAGGAAAGAGAAGAAAGTGAAAAGAAAAAGAGAGCAAATAAGAAAAAAAAAGGGGCAAGTAAGGAAAAAGGTAGAAAAAAGAAAAAAATAAGTTGTTAAGCTGAAAAACCAACATGCTTTTGAAAAGAGATGACTTCCAACTTTTCTTTGGAAAAATTCACTGATCATAACTAGTTTTTGAAAAAATGTGTATACACCTGAAGGGTGAATGCTGTGAAGATTTTCCCAGACGCCCAAAATGGACTCGGATGAATGCACAAATTGATAAAAGAACATATTTTGGAAACATTGGGTTGACTAAAATAGAGGAAATGAATCCTGAGCCCTAGCATCACATAACCATAAAAATTTGACACTTGAGTGTCCGCATAGGTGCATGCATAACCAGTTTTGCATAAAATTTCCAAATCATCATTTTTGCATTTGTGTCATGGAAATAATGTGGGGCATCCCTTTTATCCTTGAACCAAACCAAACCCCGACATGTATCATGTCTAGCCATTCTACAAACCTTGAGCCAAAATCCTGACTCACCATAAACCTTGACCTAGGGTGAGAATGTCAATCCTTACCCTCGGAAGCAAAAAAGAAAAGAAGGGAAATTTCCAATCAAAGAGAAAGCAAAAAAAGAAAAGAAAGGAAATTCCCAATCAAAGAGTGGGAGAAAGCAAAAAGAAAAGAAAGAAAATTACCAATCAAAGAATGGGAGAAAGAAAAAAAGAGAAAAGAAGGAAAGAAAACTCCTGATCAAGGATCGAAAGAAAACAGAAGAAATGTGCAGAGAGGTCTTTGGACCGGACAATATCTGAACAATACAGAATTGTCACCAAATGAACAAAAAAGGAAGGAAAGGAAACCACGACCTAAAATGGTCTTCTCCCTTTGATTACCAACCAAAATCCCGTGCGCTAGCGACTTTTTTTTTTTTCTCGCCCCGCACTAAACAAAAAAAAAAAAAAAAAAAAAAAAAAACAGAAAAAGAAAAAGCCAGAAAAATCAAAAGCCAAAAACACACAAAAGCCGAAAAAAAAAACCACCAAAAGAACCCATTCCCAAGGGAAGCCCTATTGATCCATGATCACGCATGTGATTTTTGATTTGATAGGAAATAGTTTGCAAAGTCAAGTCGTGACATATCTATGGTTCGGAATTAGGATGAAACACTTACCTGTGCGAGATTGATACACTTTGAGTGATTTCTTCTATTTTTGTCGAACCCGGTGTTTCCTCTAAATGGTCATTTAGAAACGAAATGCTAACATCCAAAATCTCATTTATGGTTATGGGGAATTTCATCAGCAGACTCTCCTTCCCCGGTAGACGCATTGTTTTTCACTAAAAAAAAAAAAAAAAAAAAGCATATGCTGCTCTAAATCAGTTGGAATATTTGTCTCTTTGCTAAAGCATGTTTGCATTTTAGTGGAGAAAACAACGAGACTTTTTCAAGTCTCACAAGTTATCCAGAACTACGTAGGTCTGAGTTCCTCATTGGAGGATACGTAGGAGCAAGAGCCTCGCTTTTGTCGACCATACCGCCTTTTGTTGTCATGACTCAAGAGCTGGTAGCCCGCGGAGACACCTCACGGTTATCTGCACCTCGTCATTCAGTGACCCCAAGTGTGATTGACGAGCAGAGACCAATATGGTCATCTGCGCCCTTTCCGGAGATGTCATCATTTTCCGATGGAGACTTTTCAAGTCTCACAAGTTATCCAGAACTACGTAGGTCTGAGTTCCTCATTGGAGGATACGTAGGAGCAAGAGCTTTGCTTTTGTCGGCCGCCCCATAATCTTTGTCATACTGACCCTGAGGTCATGTGACGTGCACCCTTGTATCATCCAGAGGCGGCGGGCCCGATGATACGCGGAGATACCTTACGGTTATCCGCACCCTTTTGTCATCCAGAGGCGGCGGGCCCGATGACAAGCAGAGACCAAGTTTGGTCATTCTGCACCCTTGTATCATCCAGAGGCGGCGGGCCCGATGATACGCGGAGATACCTTACGGTTATTCGCACCCTTTTGTCATCCAGAGGCGGCGGGCCCGATGACAAGCAGAGACCAAGTTTGGTCATTCTGCACCCTTGTATCATCCAGAGGCGGCGGGCCCGATGATACGCGGAGATACCTTACGGTTATTCGCACCCTTTTGTCATCCAGAGGCGGCGGGCCCGATGACAAGCAGAGACCAAGTTTGGTCATTCTGCACCCTTGTATCATCCAGAGGCGGCGGGCCCGATGATACGCGGAGATACCTTACGGTTATTCGCACCCTTTTGTCATCCAGAGGCGGCGGGCCCGATGACAAGCAGAGACCAAGTTTGGTCATTCTGCACCCTTGTATCATCCAGAGGCGGCGGGCCCGATGATACGCGGAGATACCTTATGGTTATTCGCACCCTTTTGTCATCCAGAGGCGGCGGGCCCGATGACAAGCAGAGACCAAGTTTGGTCATTCTGCACCCTTGTATCATCCAGAGGCGGCGGGCCCGATGATACGCAGAGATACCTTATGGTTATTCGCACCCTTGTATCATCCAGAGGCGGCGGGCCCGATGATACGCAGAGATACCTTATGGTTATTCGCACCCTTTTGTCATCCAGAGGCGGCGGGCCCGATGACAAGCAGAGACCAAGTTTGGTCATTCGCACCCTTTTATCACCCTTTTGTCATCCAGAGGCGGCGGGCCCGATGACAAGCAGAGACCAAGTTTGGTCATTCTGCACCCTTGTATCATCCAGAGGCGGCGGGCCCGATGATACGCGGAGATACCTTACGGTTATCCGCACCCTTTTATCACCCTTTTGTCATCCAGAGGCGGCGGGCCCGATGATACGCGGAGATACCTTACGGTTATCCGCACCCTTTTATCACCCTTTTGTCATCCAGAGGCGGCGGGCCCGATGACAAGCAGAGACCAAGTTTGGTCATTCTGCACCCTTGTATCATCCAGAGGCGGCGGGCCCGATGATACGCGGAAATACCCGAGTGGTTATCCGTATAAACATTCTTTTGCTATCTGTAAGACAGAACGCTTGATAGCATGCAGAGGCTGACACAGTCTTCTGCACCTTTTGTTCCTCCGGGAACAACAAGTCATTTACATGCGGAAATTTCATGGTCACCTGCGACTCTCGTCAACCGAGAGAAGCCAAATTAGTGTCATACACTAATTTTCGGAGACCTTTGCTTGATGACATGCGACCATTCTTTGGTCCTTGTGAGATGCTTGGCATCCATCATTAGGCAATTTGTGAAATTCCGGGAACAACAAGTCATTTGCATGTGGAGATTTTATGGTCACCCGCGACTCTCGCCAAATCGAGAGGAACGAAATTAGTGTCTTATCTTTACTTTCCTTTTATCTCCAATAAAAGACAAGTAAAGAGGGGCAACTGTCATACCCTAATTTCGTCCGGGGACCTTTGCTCGATGACGTGCGACCATTCTTTGGTCCTCGTGAGGTGCTTGGCACCCATCATTAGGCAATTTGTGAAATTTCAGGACATGCCGAAAAACCAAAAAATATTGATGCACAATCCGTAAGTTTCCGTGACACACCGGAAATCAAATGGAAGCATCGTTGCATAATTAAGTGAGGTTCCGTAACATTCCGTAAGTCAAAAAGGGGATGATTATGTAATCCGCAAGGTTCCGTAACATTACGGAAAGAAAACAAGTATCGTTACGAAATTCGTAAGTTTCCGTAACTTTACGAAAAAAGAATCACCAAAAAACAGCAGAGGGGGGTGTACTTAGTAAAAATGGGGGTGCAAATAGCACCCAGGCCCATTTGGGCCCTCCAGAAGATTCCTCCAGAAGGCGGTTGCTTCTGGAGGAAGCAACCCTGCTCGCCTGGGCGAGCTGGGCGGCAACCACCTCCCCTATTTTGCTATAAATAGGGGAGGAAATGAAGAAGGAAGGGGTCCAGCCCCTGAGGCACTTCTCTCTCTTTCGAATTTGCTTGGAAAAATTGTTTCCGTGAAGAAAATCTAAGCCGAGGCGCTTCCGAAACGTTTCCGTAACGTTTTCCGTGAGGAATTTCGCAAAGATTTCAACCGTTCTTCGACGTTCTTCATTCGTTCTTCATCGTTCTTCGATCTTCAACGGGTAAGTACCTCGAACCAAGCTTTTCGATTCATTCTATGTACCCGTGGTGGTCCACATTGTGTTTCGTGCATTTTTATTCTCGTTTTGCTTACTTTTTATACCCCCTGTTGACGTGCTTAAGCCATTTTACTTAAGTCATTTCTCGCTTAACTTAAAAATAAAATAAATTTCCACCGAAAGTTTGAATTGTATTATCCATTAACTTCGGTTAAAATAAATTCCGACCGTTCGGTCGTGCCGTAACCACGTTGGAAATCAAAAAGAGGTAAAAAAATAATATAATAATCAAAAAAACATCTTTTTAGTAAAATAAAGCGGAAAATCAATCGGACGTTTTCTCTTTGGGATTTCTCATTCTTAATCGAATTGATTAATAACTAAAGTGAAACTAAGGCTAAAATCAACTCGCCTAGTCAAGCTCGTCCACAAAAATAGGCTTTTGAAGTTTGTCATTTCATTTCCTCACTAAGTAAAAATGGATCATTTTTAAGGTCCAACGCCTTAAAATGATCACCACTTAAGTAAAAAAGAATCACTTGATAAGAAAGAACTACGTAGGTCTGATTTTCTCATCCCAAATTGAGGAATACATAGGAGCAAAGGGAAACACCCTTGTCGACCACAAACAAGAAAAATATAAAAAGGGTATAAAGGATATAAGGACATAAAAAGGAAACATAAAAAATCAAAGTCATGTTTGCACATTCGATTAAAGGCTGCCGTCCCTTGGGGCGGACGTGTGGGGTGCTAATACCTTCCCCGTGCGTAAATACAACTCCCGAACCTTTCACTTAAAAGTTCGTAGATCGCGTCTTTTCCGGTTTTTCCGACGTTTTCCTCAAATAAACGTTGGTGGCGACTCCGCGCGTATTCCTTTCGTGGAACACGCATCCCGCGAGCCACGCGTCGCCCTCCCGCCGAAGGGTAGGTTGCGACACTTAGCCTTTTGCACTCCTGGGAAAAATGAAATAAAGAACAAAATCCAAGGATATCAAAGAGAGACAAACAAAAACATTTACATATTTCTCAATGAACATCAAGGAATGAAAGGAATGGGTAAAATCTAACATGAAGAGATCCAAAGAGTCAAGACATTCGTGAAAATCATCCAAGCAACCCAATCATGGCAAAATAGTTAATCAGCTCAATAATGAAAAATGATTAAGCCTCACAAGATATACACTCTATCTCTCAAGTGTCAAGGCTATTGTTTACTCTCAAAGCACCCATGAAAACAAACACCACATAGACTTGGCAAAATTCTAAAATTGACAAACAACTTGACAACACATGCATATGAGGATCAAAAGGTCTTTAAAGGTTGTAATGGGGCCAAGGACAAGGTAGGGAAAAAATATGGAATAAGTAGCTAAACCCTAAAGGAATAGAGGAGCAATGGGGAATAAGTGGAAATTAAGCACAAGTAGTAAACCCAAACCCTCTAATATCAACAAAATCAATCAAGGCTCCCAAATCAAGTCGTCAAAACAAGACCTCATTTATTCAACTTCACTTCTTTTCTTCTTCTTTTTTAACAGTACGAATTTGCAACAATTTTTTTTTTTGAATTTTTTTTTTTGAATTTTTTGTTTTTTTTTTAAGAACGAAATTGAAGATTAAAGCAAGAACTAGGCAATATACAGATACATCAAGCATGGCCAAAAATCATATCTTCCAATGAAACATACCCCCCACACTTATTCGCAGCTTATTCCCAAAACAATTCCATAGCTCCAAAATTCCTTATGGGTAAGGTGATATCGTGGTTTTTCACTTAAGGCTTGTAATGAGCTTCAAAACAAAGAAAGGGGAACATAGGCTCAAAGGGGCTATCAAAGGAATTAATTCAAGGTAAGTCCATTTGGCTAGAAGCTTATAAGAACAAAATTGCCTAAATCATTTCCAAATATGCATGTGAATTAGGAAGCATCAACAAGAATTAAGCCAAGGCTATTGTGCAAGCAATCAATGGAGCAAAACACACCAAAAGATTATGATGATGGATGGCTCAAATTCTCACAAAGGTAAACTTATCACTTTCAAATTGAGCTTTCAAAACTATCATGACATGTAGAGGAAAAACAAGGATTTCAAATCACACAAAGTCAAGAGACTTTTATTTTCAGAACAATTACCCATTACTTGAACATATCCTATAATTCAAAGACAAACATGCAAATTTAACACAACAAAACTAACAAAATTAAACTAGAACCCAACAAAACTAACAAAATTAAACTAATTTAACACAACTAACAAAACCAAAACCAATGAACACACTCCCCCCCCATACTGAAACAACACATTGTCCTCAATGTAGCACAATTAAAAGATTCAGAGCAATTAAACCATCAAATAGAATCCGAAAAATGTAATAAAAGTAAAGAAGGGGATAGGAAAGAAAAACTCCCTAAGTCATGGTGGAGGAAGAGTAGGGTGGAGTAAGGAAGTCTCTTCCACCACTACGTCCACTAAAGAAGGGTTTGTGAGGAATGACTTAAGTCAGTGTCCATTGACCTTGAAGCTCTTGTTTGTGGAGTCGCTTTTGATCTCAACTGTACCATAAGGAAAAACATTAGTAACAACAAAAGGACCAATCCACTTAGACCTCAACATACCACTCATGAGTCCAAGCTTAGAGTTATACAATAACACTTTTAGCCCAACCATGAAGTTCTTCTTAATTATCATGGTATCATGGAACTTCTTGGTCTTTTCTTTGTAGAACTTGGCATTCTCATACGCTTCTAGGCAGATCTCATCTAACTCACTCAGTTGCAACTTTCTTTCCTCACCAGCTTAATCCATAGAGAAGTTGCAAGTCTTCACTGCCCAGTATACTTTGTGCTCAATCTCCACTGGAAGATGACATGTCTTTCCAAAGACAACCCGATAAGGAGACATTCCTATGGGTGCTTTGTAGGCATTCCTATTTGCCCAAAGAGCATCATCTAGCCTGGTACTCCAATCTTTCCTGCTTGGTTGCACAATCTTCTCTAAAATTCTCTTGATCTCCCTGTTAGAAATTTTTGCCTGTCCATTGGTTTGGGGGTGGTATGGTGTGGATATCCTGTGGGCAACCCCATACTTTTTAAACAAGGAATCCTTTGATTTGTTGCAAAAATGGGTTCGTGGATCACTAACGATTGCTTTAGGTACTCCAAACCTGCAAAACAGATTAGATCTGACAAAATCTACAACAACCTTAGCATCATTAGTTCTAGTGGGCTTGGCTTCCACCTATTTTGAAACATAATCAACTACAAGAAGAATGTAAACATAACCAAAAGATATAGGAAAAGGGCCCATGAAATCTATACCCCAGACATCAAACACCTCACAGAATAACATAGGTTGCTGAGGCATTTGTTGTTGCCATGTAAGTGCACTTCCTGCTCTCTGACACTGCTCACAAGTGTTACAAATCTTCCATGCATCTTTAAAGATGGTGGGCCAATAAAAGCCACAGTCAAGCATTTTGCGGGCTGTCCTTTGAACACCCAGATGACCTCCCGGTGCGGAAGAATGACAAAACTGCAGGACTGAGTTAGTCTCATGATTTGGAATGCATCGTCTAATGACCTGATCACTGCACAATTTCCACAAGTAGGGGTCATCCCCTTGGTTTTGGAGAGGAAGCTGGGTGTTTCGGTCTTTTCCTCTTTGTTTATGTGGGGCGGGATATCGCCAGTCGAGAGCGACTTTGAATGGCAATCCCAAAGGAAGAACTACTTCAAAAATGGGTTTTCCTTTGCCGGCGGTCATTTACCTTGCCGAAAAATTTATCTGGTCAAAAGATCTTCTGTTCTCTTTCCTAGTTTCCTGTATTGATCGGGAATTATTTTGTTTTTCCTTCGATCTTTTTCTTTTTACTTTCTTCCGATCTTCGATCGGGAATCCTTCTTTTCCTTTTCTTTTCTTTCTTTTCATTTCTTCCTTTCCGATCTTTGATTGGGAATTCGGATTTTAGCATTCGTTATTCGCTCTCCCTTGAGGAGATTCTGCTGTCCTTTTCTTTGGGGGAAAGGATGAAAATTCTTTTCATGGGCCAAGGTTCAAAGTAGCTTAAGGTTGTGTCTCAACATGGACTTTTCATCGTGCGAGCCCGATTTTAATATCTGGGGCAAAACAAATTCGTGTGTCAAGGTGTTGGTCTCGGGTTGAATTTCCATATTATTTCCACGAGGTACGCGTAACAATGATGATTTGGGAACAATGTGCAAAATTAGTCATGGCTACAGCTAGGTGGGTACTCAAGCATCCCGTTTATGGCATTGTGATACTAAGGCTTGGGATTTACACAAGTAGACCCAATATTTCCAAATTATGTTCTTTCATCGGTTCAATGAATCCATCCATTCTCATGTCAGTTATTCTGGAAAATAAACTCTTAGCGTCAGTCTCTTGTTTCCAAAAGATATGTTTGCTCTCTACGAATGATTTATGCTTCCTATGACCATAACATGCCGACCTTCGAGGTTTTTCTTTCTTTTCTTTTTTTCTGTTTCATTTTTTACGTTTGCAAAAACTATATATCCATCGCCATCTATGAGAAAAGCTTTTCTTTGTACACCTACATTCCTATACACGACAAACATTTTCCGTATACACACGCATTAAAAAACTATTTCTCTTTATATCAACACGGTCTATATAAAAACTCTATTCCTGTTCAAAGATTTCTTTTTCATTTTTCAACATACACTCGTGGTTTATACAAAAATTTCTTTATATGCACTCGTTGCTCACACACAAGAATTTCTTTTCACACATTATTTATACACACAAAATCTTTCCATACACTTTATATATAGACACGACATTTGTTCACAATGCCTCTTTCTTTTTTTTCTATTCTTGGTGTTATCATGATTTTTGTTCGATTTATTTTTAGGACAACGTTCCTAAAGGAAAAATCTACAAGGTTCCGGAATTTCAAAAACATTATCGACAATAATGAAGTAAGCATTAACGCAGTAGTCCAAACAAAATGTATGCACAAAACAAAAGACAATCGAAAAAAAACAAACGTTAGTCCCTCAAGTTATAAAAATAGAAATGATATCTAACAGATAAAAGAGGAAATATAAAAGAGAATATGAATCTGGGGATCTCCCGGTCACGTGGCTTTGCATGCCACCAGACTCTTGGGTCACGGTAACAAAAGGTGGGGTGGTCAACAAAAGCAGGACTTTTGCTCCTATGTATCCTCAATTTGTGATGAGGAACTCAGACCTACGTAGTTCTTGATAACTGTGAGACTAAAATAATCTCGGTGTTTTTTCACTAAAACGCAAACATGCTTTAGTAAAGAAACAAAACCTCCAACTGATCAGAGCAACATATGATTTTTTTTATGAAAAACAATGTGTCTATTGGGGAAGGAGAGTATGCTGATGAAATTTTCTCATAACCATAAATGAGATTTTGGATGTTAGCATTTTGTTTCTAAACGACCATTTCGAGGAAACACTAGGTCCAACAAAAATAGAAGAAAATTACTCAAAGTGTATCAATCTCACACAGGTAAGTGTTTTATCCTAATTCCGAACCATAGATATGTCATGACTTGATTTTGCAAATCATTTCCTATCAAATCAAAGATTACATGCGTGATCATGGATCAATAGGACTTTTTTTGGGAATGGTTTTTAGGTGGGGAATTTGGCTTTGAGTGTTTTTGGCCTTTTCATTTTCTGTTTTTGTTTAGTGTGAGGTGAACAAGCCACCGACGCACAGGATTTTGGTTGGTAATCAAAGGGAGAGGACCACTTTAGGTCGTGGTTTCCTTTCTTTTCTTGTTTACTTGGTGACAATTCTGTATTGTTCAGATGTTGTCTGGTCCAAAGACCTTTCTGCATATTTCTTCTGTTTTCTTCCGATCCTTGATTGGGAATTTTCTTTCTTTCTTTTTTTTTTTTGCTTTCTCCCCCTCTTTGATTGGGAATTTTCTTTCTTTCTTTTTTTTTGTTTTCTTCCGAGGGCAAGGATTGACATTCTCACCCTGGGTCAAGGTTTATGATAAGTTGAGATTTTGGCTCAAGGCTTGTAGAACGGCTGGTCATGATATATGTCAGGGTTTGGCCAGCGGTTCAGGGATAAAGGGGATGTCCTACATTATTTCCATGATACACATGCAACAATGATGATTAGGAAATTTTATGCAAAACTGGTCATGCATGCACCCATGTGGACACTCAAGCATCAAGATTTTATGGTCATGTGACACTAGGGCTCAGGATTCATTTTCCCTATTTAAGTCAACCCAGTGTTTCCAAAATATGCTCCTTTATCAATTTATGCATTCATCCGAGTACATTTTGGGCGTTCAGGAAAATTTTCACAGCATTCACCCTTCAGGTGTATTACACACATTTTCTTTCAAAAACTGGTTTATGATCAGTGAATTTTTTCAAAGAAAAGCAGGAAGTTATCTCTTCTTAAAAGCATGTTGGCTTTTCAGCTGAAAGATATATTTTTTGTTCTCTTTTGGTTTTTTTTTTCATGAGGTATTTTGCTACCTAAACATGTGTATATTTTTGTAAGGTATTTTTGCTATATAATATCCAAGGTATCTTGCTACCTAAACATACGTACATATATTTTGTGAGTTATTTTTGCTATATACATGCATATCCCAGGTACCTTGCTACCTATATATATATATATATATATATATATATATATATATATATATATATATATATATATATATATATATATATATATATATATATATATATATATATATATATATATATATATATATATATATATATATATATATATATATATATATATATATATATATATATATATATTTTGTGAAGTATATTTTTTTTTGCTACATACATGCATATCTAAGGTATTTTCACTACCTAAACACGCATACATATATTTTGTGAGGTATGACTACCCTCCGAGCTTGTGCTTGTTTTATTTAAATTCCTAGGATAATGAACAACTAGGTGTGTCCTACTATGACTGGAGAAACAAAGGTGATCAAATAACAAGCAGAGATTTAAAAGGTACTAGGTTGCCTCCTTTCGCAACCTACCCTTCGGCGGGAGGGCGACGCGAGGGCTCACGTGTGCGTCTTCCAAGAAAGGAATACGTGCGGAGTCGCTACCAATGTTTATTTGAGGAAAACGTCGGAAAAACCGGAAAAGACGTGATCTACGAACTTTAAGTGAAAGGATCGGGAGTTGTATTTACACATGGGGAAGGTATTAGCACCCCACATGTCTGTCACAAGAGACGACAACCTTTAATCAAATGTGCAAATACTTCAATTTATGTTATCTTCCTTTTTTACGTTCTTATGTCTTTTTTATGCCTTTTTATGATTTTATCTTTTTGTGGTCGGCAAGGGCGTTTCCCTTTGCTCCTACGTATTCCTCAATTGTGATGAGAAAATCAAACCTACGTAGTTCTTTTGTGAACAAAGCGTTTTGGTTATTTTTTATCCTTTTTTGCAAGATATGTTTTTTTTAATGAAAGGTCATTTAAGGCGTTGGACCATTAGAAAATCTTTCGATTCTTTTGAAAACTGAGAAAACATTAAGGAATTGGACCATTAATGATTTCTTTATTTTTGAAAGGGGCAACAAAGTTGCATATTGATTTTAGGCTTTTTAGAAATCTACACTTCACCAATAAAAGCGGAAAAGACCATTTCAAGGTGTTGGATCTTTGAAAATGGCTTTTTTAGGCGATGACAAAAGTTTGGTTTATGAATTGATTTTAGTCTTAGTTTTACTTAGGTTATTAGTCGATTCGATTTAAGAAAGAGAAATCCCAAAGAAAAACGTACGATTGATTTTTTTGATTTACTGTACTAAAAGATATTTTTGGTTATTATATTATTATTTTACCTATTTTTGGTTTCCAACGTGGTTACGGCAGGACCGAACGGTCGGATTTCATTTTAACAGAAATTAACGGATGTTACAATTCAAATGATCGGTGGAAATTTATTTTATTTTTTGATTAGACGAGAAAATGACTTAAGTAAATGACTAAAGCACGTTAAAAGGGGTACGGAAAGTAAATGAAACAAAAATAAAAGTTCGCGAAACAAATGGGGACCACCAAGGGTACATAGAATGAATTGAAAAGTTCGATTTCGGGAACTTACTGGTTGAAGACCGAAGAACGACGAAGAACGAACGACGAACGACGAAGAACGGTTGAAAATCTTCGCAAAATCACCCATGGACACGTTACGGAAGCACCTCGGCTTGGATTTTCTTCACGGAAACCATTTTCCTCACTAATTTTAAGTGATTACGAAGTACCCGAAGGGCTGAACCTCTTTCTCCTTCACTCCTCCCTCTATTTATAGGAAAATAGGGGAGGAGCTTGCCACCCAGCTCGCCCAGGCGAGCCAGGTTGCTTCCTCCAGAAGCAACCGCCTTCTGGAGGAACATCCTGGAAGGCCCAGGTGGGCCTGGTTGCTATTTACACCCCCTTTTTACTAAATACACCCCGCTTTGCTTTTTTTGGTGATTCTTTTTCCGTAACGTTATGAAACTTTATGAATTTCGTAACGATACTTGTTTTCTTTCCGTAAGGTTACGGAACCTTACGGGTCATGTAATTACTCCTTTTTTTAGCTTTTCGAAATGTTACGGAAACTCACGGATTGCGTAACAATACTTCCTTTTGATTTCTGGCATGTTACGGAATTTCACGGATTGCGTAACAATGCTTCCTTTTGATTTCCGGCATCAATATTTTTTTGGTTTTCCAGCATGTCCTGGAAAGTACCTCGAAGCGATCAACCAAAGGTTGCATGCCATCAAACAATAGTCCCCGGACAAAATTAGGGTATGACAATTAGCAACTAAATTTTGTGCTCCGCTCCTATCACAAATCTCCAAGTCAAATTCTTGGAGCCAGAGCATCCATTGGATCAACCTAGGCTTTGAATCAGCCTTCTGCAACAAGTACTTTAAAGTTGCATGGTCAGTATAAACAATAATGCGAGTACCAAGCAAATAAGAATGAAATTTTTCAAGAGCAAAAACTATGGCTAGTAGCTCTTTCTCAATAGTAGTATAATTCGCTTGGGCAGCATCTAAAGTCCTAGAAGCATAATATATCACCCTAGGCAATTTATCAATTTTCTGAGCAAGGACAGCCCCCAATGCATAATTTGATGCATCACACATAAGCTCAAAAGGGGTTGTCCAGTTGGGTGCCTGGATGACGGGGGTGGTAGTCAGTGCTCTTTTAAGGCAATCAAAAGCCTCTTTGCATTTATCATTAAAGTCAAACTTCACCTCCTTTTGCAACAAGTTGGATAGTGGAAGGGCTACTTTGCTAAAATCTCTTATAAAGCGCCTGTAGAATCCTGCATGACCAAGAAAAGATCGCACCTCTCGCGGCAAGAGGGGTAAGGCAATTGTGAAATAACAGAAATTTTTGCAGGATCTACTTCAATGCCCTTATTGGAAATAATGTGGCCTAAAACTATACCTTGCTCAACCATAAAATGACATTTTTCAAAATTTAGAACAAGGTTAGTTTCAGTGCATCTATTCAAAACCTTTTCCAGACTATCCAAACAAACATCAAAAGAGGATCCATATAAAGTGAAATCATCCATAAACACCTCTATGCAATTTTCTAAAAAATCACTAAAAATACTAATCATGCACTGCTGGAAGGTACTAGGGGCATTGCACAGGCCGAAAGGCATCCTCCTATAGGCAAAAGTGCCGAAGGGGCAGGTGAATGTGGTCATTTCCTGATCCTCAAGAGCAATAGTGATTTGCATATAACCAGAAAAACCATCAAGGAAACAGTAGTGAGATTTACCTGCCATGCGTTCAAGCATCTGGTCAATGAATGGCAGTGGAAAATGGTCCTTTTTGGTAACCTCGTTCAGCCTCCTATAGTCGATGCATACTCTCCAATTTTTGGTAACCGGTTTTCTTCGGGACTACCTGGACGGGACTCACCCATTGGCTATCAGAGATAGGATAAATGATTCCAGCTTGCAGAAGCTTGGTTACCTCCTTCTTCACTACATCAAGAATCACCGAGTTGAGTCTTCTCTGTGGCTGTCTTACTAGTTTAGCCCCATCTTCTAAATTTATTCGATGCATACATGTGGATGGGCTAATACCAGGAATGTCCGCCAGCGTCCAGCCTATAGCTTTCTTATGCTTCTTGAGAACTGATAACAGCTTCTCCTCTTGGTCATCAACAAGGAAGGCAGATATAATTACTGGAAAACTTTTGCTATCATCCAAGTAAGCATATTTTAAATTTGATGGCAGAGGCTTCAATTCTGGTGTGGATGGCTGGATAGTGGTAGAAAGAGATGGTATGTGTACTTCCTGAAACATGGTTAGTTCTATCTGACTCTATAAAATCAATCTCAAGAGGTAAAACATCAGCAAACATGTAATCAATATCAAATTCAGATTCACTCTCAGCATCAAATTCAGACATATGATCAAGTACAAATTCAGATTCAATGCATGAAGAGTGACAGGCATGTAGATTAGAATGAAGATCAGTCATGTATTCATCAACAATATGGTCAATTATTTCAATACGAAATACAAAAAGATCTTCAGATGGGTGTTTCATAGCATCAAGAATATTAAAATGAACAGTTATATCACCAAACTCCATAGATAACGTGCCTGCATATACATCTATCTTAGTTCTAGCAGTTTTCATAAAAGGTCTGCCTAGAATGATAGGAACTAATCCTTTAGAAAATCCCTCCTCCATATTTAAAATATAAAAATCAACAGGGAAAATCAGCTCACCAACTCTAACTAAGACATCCTCTATGAAACCAGCAGGATAGGCAACACTTCTATTAGCTAAATGAATTACCACATCAGTTGACTGCAAAGGACCTAGAGATAGAGAATTAAAAATAGACAAAGGCATAACACTAACAGAAGCTCCTAAATCTAGCATGGCATTGTCAAACTTATTGTTCCCTATAGTACAAGGTATGTTGAATGTACCTGGATCTTTACATTTTTTAGGGATTTGGGGAACAGATTTACCAATCAATGCAAAGACATTTCTGCCCATACTAATTCTTTCACTTCCTTTAAGCTTCCGCTTATTAGTGCACAACTCCTTCAAGAATTTAGCATATCTTGGAATTTGCTTTATTGCATCTAGGAGAGGTATGTTTACCTCTACTTTCCTAAATGTTTCCAAGATCTCCTTCTCTGCCTCTTCCATTTTTTTGTTGGAAATTGCTCTTGGAGGGAATGGAAGAGGGATATGTCGCTTCTCTTATGTTCACCTGCATAGAAATTGTTAGGTAACTTACTCTTTAAATTTTTGTCATCATCTTTTTCAGGAGTAGAGTGAGGTTGGGCAAGTTCATTGGCGGATGAGGAAGATGCTACTGGTTGAGATCCTTGACACTGCTTTCCTGACCTCAATGTAATGGCACTCACATTTTTGGGATTCTGGACAGATTGAGAAGGTAATCTATCAGAATTCTGGGACTATTGTTGATTTAACTGTGTAGCCAACTGTCCCATCTGATTAGTTAAGCTCTGAATGGAGGCTCTGGTCTCTTGTTGAAACAGCATGTTTTGCATAGTCATTTGTCTCACAAGTTCTTCAAGGGAAGGTTGCGGAGGGGCCTCAACTGTTTGCTGTTTCTGGGGTTGTTGCTGTTGGTGCTGCTGGATTGGTGGAGGAACATATGGTCTGCTTGGGCCAGTAGCATTTTGAAAAAAAGTTTGTTGTTGGTGCTGCTGTTGTTGTGAAGGATTCGACCATCTAAGGTTGGGATGACTCCTCCATCCAGGATTGTACCTGTTGCTGGAGAGGTCTTAATTATTCTGTTGTGGCTGATTTTGCTGTTGAGGTTGAGGAGGTCTGTTGTAGATGTTTGCAGCATAAGCTTCAGGTTGTTCAATTGCTTCAGATTGTTGCACAGAAGGGTAAAGGTCTGTGTGGTGGTCGGCAGAGGAGCATAAACCACAGAGTCTGGCGGCAGGTGCAGATTTTTGATTCATGGTCAGTTGGGTTACCAGGTTAACCAAGGCATCTAGTTTACCTTCAAGCTTCTTAGTCTCACATGATGAATTCGTGGCTACTTCATGCACTCCTCTAATGACAATAGCATCACTTCTGGCACTAAATTGTTGGGAGTTTGGAGCCATCTTCTCAATTAAATTTCTAGCTTCAGCAGGGGTCATGTCTCCAAGGGCTCCACCACTGGAAGCATCTATCATACTTCTCTCCATGTTGCTGAGTCCTTCATAAAAATATTGGAGAAGAAGTTACTCTGAAATCTGGTGGTGAGCACAACTGGCACATAATTTCTTGAATCTTTCCCTGTACTCATACAAGCTTTCTCCACCAAGTTGCTTGATGCCTGAAATGTCTTTTCTGATGGCAGTGGTCCTAGATGCAGGGAAGAATTTCTCCAAGAACACCCTCTTAAGGTCATCCCAGCTGAAAATAAACCTGGGAGCAAGGTAGTATAGCCAATCTTTTGCCACTCCCTCCAGAGAATGAGGAAAAGCCTTTAGAAAGATATGATCTTCTTGGATATCAGGGGGCTTCATGGTGAAACAAACAATATGGAACTCCTTAAGATGCTTATAAGGATCTTCACCTGCAAGACCATGAAACTTAGGCAGCAAATGTATTAGTCCAGTCTTGAGAACATAGGGAACACCCTCATCAGGGTATTGGATGCACAAGCTTTCGTAGGTGAAATCAGGCGCAGCCATTTCCCTTAGAGTCCTTTCATGGGGTGGAAGTTGTGCCATGTTCTCAGAATGTTCAAAATCAGAGTGTTCAAAACTATAATGCTCAAAATCACCAATAACAGAATGCTCAAGATGCTTAAAAGGTACTAAATGATGTCTAACTAATCTATGAAATGTCCTATCTATCTCAGGATCAAAGGGTTGTAAGTTAGATCGATTTCCTCTAGTCATACACTAAATTCAGCATGCACAACTACTTGCCTTCTTATGCAAGTAAAAGTGTAGGTTTCAACTACAGCTACAATTAAATGATATCCAAATGACTTGAAATTTTGTGAGCAACCTTATAAAATGATGAGAAGATAGCACAAAAAAATTCAAATGAAAATTAGAAGTCTAACTATATAAATTAAAAATGATAAGTTAAGAAAAATAAGAGAATCATACTTGAAAACTAAAAAACTTTTGACAAAATCACTTTTTTTGGACGATGGAGACCTCAGCCAGACTACTGGTTGAGCTTCCACGGCATAGGAAATTTTTTTCTACCCCAAATACATACATAATATTTGCGATTCTGATAACTGTAGCAAAAGTTATGGCCGTTTGAAGTTTTGACAAAAATAAAATTTGCTACTTTTTTGGAACTTTCAAATCTGACCAAACTAAAGGCTCTAGCTATTTTTCCCACAAAATATAGATTAAAAGAAGTTACCACAAAAAAAATCAGCCAAAAATAACAACTCTAGCTACTAAAACAAAAAATCCCAAATAATTCAGCAAGGGTGGTCGCTAAAATCCGACGCTACATGATTTCCACTACTATTTTGTTTTGCCGCAAGAAAAAGTGGTCGCTAAATCCATCGCAAAACACTATTCACAGCAAAACACCCAAAATTGAAACAGGGGAAGCGCTTAACAGAAAAACTAAAACAAAACACACACTAAACAAAATACCAAGACACTAAACAACACTAACACACTAACACACACACTAATAGTTAAACATAAAACACGAAAGAATTAAAAAATAACACGACACTAGCAATTATGAACCTTTGGACACTGCTCCCTGGCAGCAGCACCAAATTTGATCGAGGTCGTACCCAAATCAAATAAATATTAAAATGTAGTAACTAAGAAGTGATCCTAGGTCGTTTCCCAACGAGCAATGATAAACCAAATGTTCATAACAGATAGTAGGAAATAGTAACAAATTGGGGGGGGGGGGGGGGGTTGTTTGCTTTTGTAAATTAAACAGCGAGTAGAATTTAATTAGAAAATATCAGAATTAAAATACGTTGCTTCCCCTTGATTCACAAGCAAGTCTCTTATCCTAGGTTGCGAGAATTTATCCTTATTCAATTCAACCACTTAATCCAACCCTAAATAAAATTACTAAGCGAAATTCAACATAAGGCATTCATTATGTGATTAAGCATCACATAGACCAATTACTAATAAACGATCATTAAGCATGAACGTAAATTAAGCACAGAGACAATTAATCAAGCACTAAGCATGCATGAATTAATAGCAACAAATTCAGAGTAATTAGTGAAGAGGAAAAAGAACTAAACCAAATTTAACAATAATAATAGAACCTAAAAAAGAACTGTGCTTGATCCTCAATAGAAAACAACGCTGCGGACTTAGCCTTCCATTAATCAAATAGAGAACGAAATTTTATTGATCAAACTAAAAGTCTGAACTGGAATTGTAAAAAATGAAAATAAAAGAGAAAGAGAAGAGAGACTAAAACTAAAAATGAAAAATAGAAGAGAGAGAGGAGAGAGAGAGAGCTAAACTAGAACCTTGGTGTTGTTATATAGTTTTTCAGCCCTAAAGCTTACAAATCTGTTTTAAATCCAAGCCCATAAGTAAAATCAAATCAAATATAGATAAGATAAGATAAGATAAGATCTAGATGAAATAATATCTAGATGAGATCAAATCTAAATAATATATAGATAAGATAAGATAAGATGTAATTTTGTAGAATAAATTAGTCTGCCCTCTTCAAGTCCAAGCCCAATTCTGGATTCAAGCCCAAGTGTCGCAACTTACCCTTCCGCGGGAGGGCGACGCGTGACTCGCGGGATGTGTGTTCCATGAAAGGAATACGCACGGAGTCGCCACCAACGTTTATTTGAGGAAAACGTCGGAAAAACCAGAAAAGACGCGATCTACGAACTTTTAAGTGAATGGTTCGGGAGTTGTATTTACGCGCGGGGAAGGTATTAGCACCCCACACGTCCGTCACAAGGGACGGCAGCCTTTAATTGAATGTGCAAACATGACTTTGATTTTTACGTTCCCTTTTATGTCCTTATATCCTTTATACCCTTTTTATATTTTTTCTCTTTTTGTGGTCGACAAGGGTGTTTCCCTTTGCTCCTACGTATTCCTCAATTGGGATGAGAAAATCAGACCTACGTAGTTCTTTCGGAACAAAGTGTTTGGTTAAGTTGTTTTTGTCTTTTTTTGCAAAATATGTTTTTATTGAACAAAAGGTCATTTAAGGTGTTGGACCATTAAACGGTCTTTTGATTTTGAAAGGAGAGAAACGTTAAGGCGTTGGACCATTAACGATCTCTTGTTTTTTTGAAAGGAGAGAAACGTTAAGGCATTGGACCATTAACGATCTCTTGGGGTGGTCGACAAAAGCGGGGCTTTTGCTCCTACGTATCCTCGATTGCGATGAGGAAATCAGACCTACGTAGTTCTTGCAAAAGCGGTAAAGTTACATGTTGATTTTATGCTTTTGAACGGTGCATGTTAACCGATAAAAGCAAAGAGGACCGTTTAAGGCGTTGGACCTTAAAACGGTTTTTAGTGATTTTTCGGACAAAACTTGATTTGTGAGTCTATTTTAGTCTTAGTTTCACTTTGGTTATTAATCAATTCATTCAAGGAAACTTCCAAAGAAAAACGTCCGATTGATTTTTTTGATTTATTTTATTCAAAGATATTTTGATTATTTTATTATTATTTTTCAAGATATTTTGATTATTTTATTATTATTTTACTTTTTTTGGTTTTACCGAGGTTATAGCGTGAACGATCGGTTAGATTTCGTTTTAAAAGTGATTAAATGAGATTACAACACAAATGATCGGTTGAAATTCATTTTACCATTTATTAGGTGAGAAAACGGCTTAAATAAACGGTAAAAGCGCGTTAAAGAAAGAAGAAAAGAAATCGAAAATGAACGAAATTAAAGTGAAAGTACACAAAACAAGAAATGAATTGAAAGTCTCGGATTCGAAAACTTACCCGTTGAAGAATGAAGAACGAACGAAGAACGGATGAAGAACGGTGAAGAACGATGAAGAATTTCCACAAAATCGCTTACGGAAGCGTTACAGAAGCACTTCGACTTGATTTTTCTTCACGAAAACGTGTTTTTTGCCCAAAATAGCCGAAATGCATAGCCAAAGGGGTCTTGAACATTTTGAAACAGCTCCCCCCTCCCCTATTTATAGAAAAAAAGGGAGGTGCTTGCCGCCCAAAGACTTAATGAAGAAGATTTCTAAGCGCACCCGAATTACTAAGTTCACCCCCCTTTTCGTATTTTACAGAAAAGTTACGGAAGCCTTACGGAACTGTTTTCGAATTTGATTTTCATCTTTTTTCTCTTCCCTTCACCAATGTTAAGTGGGATATGCTTACCCAAGGTTTTTGGAAATTTTACGGAAGTATTACGGAAGCCGCGGAAGCCCCGAAAACCATTTTTCAAAAACGTGGAGGAGCTTGCCGCCCAGTTGCTTCCTCCTTAAGCAACCCAACTTCCAAAATGTTCTGGAAGGGCCTAGATTTGAATTTCTATTTACACCCCTATCTTGATAAGTTCACCCCCCTTACCTTTTTTGGTGATTCTTTTTTCGTAAAGTTACGGAAACTTACGAATCTCGTAACGATACTTGTTTTCTTTCCGTAATGTTACGGAACCTTGCGGATTACATAATCATCCCCTTTTTGACTTACGGAATGTTACGGAATCTCACTTAATTATGCAACGATGCTTCCATTTGATTTCCGGTGTGTCACGGAAACTTACGGATTGTGCATCAATATTTTTTGGTTTTCTGGCATGTCCTGGAATTTCACAAATTGCCTAATGATGGGTGCCAAGCACCTCACAAGGACCAAAGAAAGGTCGCATGTCATCAAGCAAAGGTCCCCGGACGAAATTAGGGTATGACACCAAGCCCAATTCTAGATTCAAGCCCAATGCTTCATTAATTTCAAAAATTAGATTAAAAACATAAATTAGCTGAATGAGCCCAAATAATAAAAATGCCTAATTAATTTGACAATTAAGACTAATCATTACTTTAAATGGTGAAAAAAGGGTTAAGAAATAGGAGAAAATAATGGCACATCAATAATCCTTGAAAATTTGTCTTGCTAAAACTCTATTGGTTTATCTTTCATTTCATTTTTTTTGGTCTTTGGTTATTGCTTGTCTCTTTGTTTCCTTGCTTGTGAGTTGCCATATAGGGAATTGGAAAGGAGGATTGGTGTCATCCCTTGAAGAATTTGAGTCAAGAAGGAAGGGGCCAACCACCTTAAGAGCTATTGGACTAAGAAGCACTCCAAATTGAGTGGAACACCAAAGAGAGAATAGCCACCACAATTCAGGACTTTTTTTTTGTAATTTTGTAATTGGCAATTGGCATTGCTTTCAAATTTTGTAACAAAAAGGCCTTTCATTGGAAGTAAGTTAGGAGCCTCCAATAAGTCACCCTACTTCCATTTGTGTGTAATAATTTTAGGCAATTTTCCCTTAGGATAGTGAGTGTTTCGTTGGGAACCTTCTGTAGAAGCAAGCTTTATTGCTTCATGTTGATGAATCAAGATTGATTCATGATGATGAATCAAGATTGATTCAAGGTGTTTTGATGATAACAAAGATGATGATAAAAAGCCCATGAGAATGATTTCAAGATTGAGTCAAGAATAACTCAAGAATCAAGAATCAAGATCAAGATTCAAGACTCAAGTTTCAAGAATCAAGAAAAGGCTCAATCAAGATAAGTACAAAAACGTTTTTCAAAACATTGAGTAGCACATGAAGTTTTCATAAAAGCTTTTACCAAAGAGTTTTTACTCTCTGGTAATCGATTACCAGTAGCAAAGATTGTTTTCAAAAAGCTTTCAACTAAATTTACAACGTTCTAATTGATTTCAAAATGGTGTAATCGATTACAATGATTTGGTAATCGATTACCAGTGTGTTTGAACGTTGAAATTCAAATTCAAATGTGAAAAGTCACATCCTTTCACAAAAATGCTTTGTGTAATCGATTACAATAATTTGGTAATCGATTACCAGTGATAAGTTTTGACTAGAAATCAAAAGATGTAACTCTTCCAATAATTTTTAAGCTTTTCTAAAGGTTGTAACTCTTCAAATGGTTTTCTTGACCAGACTTGAAGTGTCTATAAAAGCAAGACCTTAACTTGCATTTTACTTTACTTTTTGAATGTATGTATACATGATTTTGATGTTGTCAAAGAAGAATCTAACAAGGCTGCTTCAAATGATAAGCATTTGCTTCAAGAATAATTCAAGATTGCTTCAACAAACAAAGCCTTGTTTCAAGATTCACTAAAGACCAAGCCTTGCCTTAAAACAAAGGAATCAAAGCCATGCAAGGCTCTGGTAATCGATTACCAGGAAGTGTAATCGATAACCAGAAGACAGGGTTGAGAAATAGCTTTTGAAAAAGGTTCTGAATTTGAATTTTCAACATGTAATCGATTACCATATGTTTGTAATTGATTACCAGCAACGGAACTTTGGAAATTCAAATTCAAAAGTCATAACCCTTCAAATTATAATTGCGTAATCGATTACACAAACATTGTAATCGATCGATTTCCAGAGAGGATTTTCAAGGAATATCGCCAACAGTCACATCTTATCATTTGGATTTTGAATGGCCATCAAAGGCCTATATATATGTGTGACTTGGGACGAAATTGAAGAGAGAGTTTTGCTTGGCAAAAATTTCTTATCCTCTCAAAAGACAATGAGAGAGATTCCAAAAGAACTTTGTTGTCAAATGCTCTCTCAAAAGAAATCATTGACCAAACACTTGCAAAATCTATAAGGATTTTTACATGATCTTCATTGAAATATTCTTCTCTTGAAGAGAGAATTCTTCTTCCATTCTTCTTATTCAATGAGATTGGCTAAGAGACTACGAGTCTCTTGTTGTAATGCATCTGAACACAAGGGATGGGTTGTCCCTGTGTGGTTCAGACTTTGTAAAAGGATTTTACAAACATAGTGGAAATCTCAAGTGGGTTGCTTGAGTACTGGACGTAGGCACGGGAAGTGGCCGAACCAGTATAAAATTGTGTTTGCATTCTCTCTTCCCTTATCTTATTTATTTTGTTGCAATCAATTGTGTCTTGCATGTTTAAAGAACATTGTTAAATTGATTTGTTAGTGCTTAGCTCTATGGAGTTTTAAAAGATTGGCTAAGATTTTGTTAAAACATAAGCACTTAGACAATGAAGGAAAGCTGGAGTTGCTGCACATGATGTCCAACGTTATGTCAAGGAATAAGATCGGGCTGCACAATGCACAAGGCAAGATAAAATGTCAAATGAAGAATTGAAGTTGCAGGATCCACGATGTCGGATACAATGTCCTGACATCCTGCCCGAAAATACTGGAGTTGCTGCACAATGCATAAGTCAAGATAAAATGTCAAATGAAGCATTGAAGCTGCAGGATCCACGATGTCGGATACGATGTCCTGACATCTTGCCCGAAAATACTAGACACATAAATCTGTTATATCTTTAACAGATTATTGTGCAGTTAGCAAAAGATTAGATGATCTATCTTTAGGAACGAATTAAAAGATCATTAAAGTTCGAATTACAAACTAGAAGAGTTCGTTCAGGGATTAAAGATTAAAGATTAAAGATTCAAACTAAAAGATCAAACGTTATCTTTTAGATCTTTAAGTGCAGATTTTCAGGAAGAAGATAGATCTCATCCAGCACAAGTAGTTGCAGCCCAGAAACGCACACTGCTATTTAAACATGAAGGCTGCACGAGTTCTGTACCAAGTCCGGGATTGAAGAGTTATTTTGTGAGTTTTGGGACTTGAGTCTTTTGTGAGCCACCTTGATGGTACCCTAACATCAAGTGTTGGACCTGAGTGTGTAGAGTTGATCTCTAGTGTGTAGAGTTGATCTCTAGTGTGTGGAGTTGATCTCTTTTGTTCAGAGTTGATCTCTGGTGTGTCTTTGATTTATTTGTAAACACGGGAGTGTGATTGAGAGGGAGTGAGCGGGGTTTCTCATATCTAAGAGTGGCTCTTAGGTAGAGATCGCACGGGTAGTGGTTAGGTGAGAAGGTTGTAAACAGTGGCTGTTAGACCTTGAACTAACACTATTTTAGTGGATTTCCTCCCTGGCTTGGTAGCCCCCAGATGTAGGTGAGGTTGCACCGAACTGGGTTAACAATTCTCTTGTGTTATTTACTTGTTTAATCTGTTCATACGGACACATATAATCTGCATGTTCTGAAGCGTGATGTCGTGACATCCGGTACGACATCTGTCCCCAGTATCAGAATTTCAATTGGTATCAGAGCAGGCACTCGAAATCACTGAGTGAGATCTAGGGAGATAAATTCTCCAACAAGTGGTATCAGAGCAGGATTCTTGTATAAAGTTTAAAAACTTCAAGAATAGATATGGCCTCATCCAAATTTCCATTTCCTGAGGGAAATTCTATCAATAGGCTCTTATGTTCAATGGTGAGGGTTATCATTATTGGAAAACCCGAATGCAGATTTTTATAGAAGCCATAGATCTAAAGATATGGGAAGCCATTGAATTTGATTCCTTTATTCCTACAATGGTAGAGAGAAATGCAACTACATAAAAAAAACTAGAAAGGAAAGAAGATGATGATGAAAGAAGAAAGAAGAAGATTCCTCTTTAGCCCCAAAATGATGAGTGCGATCAATTTGGGCACATGGGATTCAATTGTCCTGTGTTTAAAAGAAGAATGGAAAAATCCGACAAGATGAATTTCAAAGAGAAGAAAGAAAATAAAGGACACATCACTTGGGAAGATAATGTCATAAATTATTCAAGTGATTCAGAGAAGAAAATTATAAGTCTGTGTATCATTATGAAAGACTATGAAAACGAAGAAGAGCAAAGTCAATACATTGATAGCAATTTCTCCAAACACATGGCATGCATTAAAGTTTATTCATATTTCTCCCCAAGATAAGTGGATATGTGATTTATGAATATAACAAACAAAGGGCACATTTCACCCCAAGAAAAGTGAATCTCAAGAAAAGCGAATATATGATTTATGAAGACAACAAAGGTCACTTGATCAACAAGCCCAACAAGTAATATCAAATGATACCAATAGGTCACTTGTCCTTGATTGATTACTTTTGATGCTTGTTTTCTACTTGAGTTTAGATTGGCCTTGATGATTGATTGATGGTGTTTTTTGATTGATGTGTTTGTTTTTACTTGATTGATATTCAATGTTTGTTAGTTTGATTGATTGATTATATTTTATAATTGATTAATTGTGGTTGTTGATTGTTTTTTATTGTCTTTGATAATTGTTTTTTATTGTGTTTTGTTGATTGCTTTTGATTGTATATTTGATTGATTGTGTTTTTGATCGATGTGTTACTATACTTGTTTTTGCTTGATCAATATTGAATGATTGGTTTAATGCCTTTTGGTATCACTTGATTCTCTTACATTACAACAAGTGGTAACATTTTTCTCCTCTCTATTCATGATTTGTTTTTGATGTTGACAATGGGGGAGAGAAAGATAAAAGATAAAATAATAAGAAAAAATTATCTATTCTTTATATGAGACAACTTTTTATATATGAAAAATACGAAATCTCCAATTGTCTCATATAAGCAAACATTGCAAAACCAAGGGGGAGTAAACTATATGCAAATAGATATTTTTTTTCTTTGTTGTTGCTCCTAACCTACAGGTGGTTGTCATCATCAAAAAGGGGGAGAATGTAAATCATGAAGATTTTGATGATGTCAAAAAGATTAAGCCTTGGATAATGCTTGTCATCATCAAAAAGGGGGAGAATGTAAATCATGCAGGTTTTGATGATATCAAAAAGAATTTGCTTGACAAAGAGGGAGAATGTGAATCGTGCAAGCTTTGATAATGTCGAGAAGAAATCACATTTTTGTCATCATCAAAAAGGGGGAGAATGTGAATGTATGTATACATGATTTTGATGATGT